>NC_056748.1:575299794-575599794 GCF_019279795.1 Protopterus annectens
GAGTGACATCAGCAACAGTGATAAAGGAGGGATAATGTAGGTGTAGTACATGTGCCTGTCCACAAAAGCATGTGTCAAGGAAGACATAACCACACTCTCTCAAGGACTCACACACACATTATCACAGTTGGCAGGGTCAGGATTAGAATTCCTAACTAACTAGTTTGCTACACTACAGTATTACTCAGGTATCACATGCACCACAGAGGTTATCAGCCTGATATATGGGCAAAGGGTATGTCAAGGTGACTGACATCAGAAGGCATGCTTCAGTAGGGCAATGGCAGGTGTAGTGAGTGTGAATGGCTTCCAACTCATTAATCTCCACACACACACAGACACAGATTTGCCAGTAATGACATGCATGGGTTCATTGCTTCACTGGTGTGTAGTGGTTGACTGTGCTAGAAGGCTGTACAAGGCTAGGCAAAGGGTATACCTTGGCATCAGGCCACATGACAATGGTCTGCAGTGTGGCTCAGGGGTGTAGTCCCTGTATTGACCCACATAGGTGGGTATTGTATTCACCATCCACTCATCTGGGTTACTATTGTGGGTGGTCAGTGCCGTGCAATGCTTGCCATGTATAAGTTCTATATTCCATAACATGGATGGTGTCTGGGATGTGCACATGTCCCACATGCATGTTCTGTGACATGTGGAAGTGTACCTGGTGTGTCCGAGGCATGTTGTGTGGACAGATTGTTATCATCTGATGTGGCATTCCTGACCTCATGTGGTGAGAACTGGCTATGGAACTGAGGTTGATCCTGCACCTACACTGACAGCATGATACAGGTATTTACTGGTGTTAGCAGCATCTGTCCATACAGGGCATGTGTATAAGGCATGGTATTTCCTTTGTGGGTTACATTTGCTGACTCTACAGTTGTTGCAGGCGTCCAGTGGGGAACATAGCAAATGACCACTGTAAGCAATTATTTGCCTATTGTAGGGATGGAACAGGATGCCATGTCCTCTGTAGTCCACTGCAATCACACCGTGGTTACTATCTGTGGGCAATATGCAGGGAACTACCAACATAGTGGTTGTTGCCTAGCCAAGTGTGTTTGTGTATGAGACATGGGTGGAGAGTGTTATCTGGGTAATACAAGGGTTGCCTATATTGTTCCCCAATCCATAATGACACATATAGGGGTATGGATTGTCTACATCAGCCTCTCTGATGTTTGAAATCTGTTGTCCATGTAAGGTGGACATTGTGACATATAATAGGTCCTCAATATAAGATATTTGCAAAAGCCATTCCACAGTGAGTCCTGTTATTACACAATCACAGCTACCTCCACACAGGATATGATAATAAAACACACCCCCACACACACACACTTGACAGTGCTGAGATTCAACCCCCCCCCACCTAGCTATGTATTGCTACTACAGTGTACTGCATTTATCGCACACCCAATGGAGCTTATAGGGCTAGTCTTTCCCCAAAGGTGTATTTCAAGGTGAATGACATCAGCAGGCTTGCCAAAGTAGGGCAATGGAAACTGCAGTGACTGTGAATGGACTCAAAAGCATTGATCCCTACACAGACAAACAAACACACAGAGTTTCACAGTTGCCATGTCTGGGATTAGAACTCCTAAGTAGTACATCACACTACAGCATTGCGCAGTTATAGCATGCACCACGGAGCTTATAGGGCTACTCCTTCACCAAAGGTGCATTTCAATGTGAATGACATCAACAGGCTTGCCAAAGTAGGGCAATGGAAAGTGTAGTGACTGTGAATGGCCTCAAAAGCATTGATCCCTGCACACACAAACACACACACACACACACACACACACACACACACACACACACACACACACACACAAAAAGTTTCACAGTTGCCATGTCTGGGATTAGAATTCCTACCTAACTAGTACATCACACTACAGCATTGCACAGTTATAGCATGTGCCACAGAGCTTATAGGGCTACTCTTTCCCCAAAGGTGTATTTCAAGGTAAATGACATCAGCAGGCTTGCCAAAGTAGGGCAGTGGAAAGTGTAGTGACTGTGAATGGTCCCAAAAGCATTCTACACAGACAAACACAGTTTCACAGTTGCTATGTCTGGAATTAGAACTCCTACCTAACTAGTACATCACACTACAGCAGTGTACAGTTATAGCATGTGCCACGGAGCTTATAGGGCTACTCCTTCCCCAAAGGTGTATTTCAAGGTGAATGACATCAGCAGGCTTGCCAAAGTAGGGCAATGGAAAGTGTAGTGACTGTGAATAGCCTCAAAAGCATTGATCCCTACACAGACAAACAAACACACACACACAGTTTCACAGTTGCCATGTCTGGGATTAGAACTTCTACCTAAATAGTACATCACACTACAGCATTACGCAGTTATAGCACGTGCCACAAAGCTTATAGGGCTAGCCCTTCTGCAAAGGTGTATTTCAAAGTGAATGACATCAGCAGGCTTTCCAAAGTAGGGCAATGGAAAGTTTAGTGACTGTGAATGGCCTCAAAAGCATTGATCCCTACACAGACACACACACACACACACACACACACACACACACACACACACACACACACACACACACACACACAGAGAGTCTCTCAGTTGCCATGTCTGGGATTAGAGCTCCTACCTAACTAGTATATCACACTACAGCATTACCCAGTTATAGTATGCGCCACAAAACTTATAGGGCTAGCCCTTATGCAAAGGAGTATTTCAAGGTGAATGACAACAGGAGGCTTGCCAAAGTAGGGCAATGGAAAGTGTAGCGACTGTGAATGGCCTCAAAGGCATTGATCCCTATACACACACACACACAACCAAACACACACACACACACACACACACACACACACACACACACACACACACACACACACACACACACACACACACACACACACACACATACACACACACACACACAGAGTATCACAGTTGCCATGTCTGGGATTAGAACTCCTACCTAACTAGTGCATCACACTATAGTATTGTGCAGTTATGGCACACACCATGGAGCTTATAGGGATACTCCTTCCCCAAAGGTGTATTTCAAGGAGAATGACATCAGCAGGCTTGCCAAAGTAGGGAAATAGGGAGTGCAGTGTGTGAATGGGCCATAAACCATTCATCTGGAAGCACACACACAACACTCAGGTTTACATTTAGCAGGAACGGGTATACAACTGTTAGATGAATAATGACTTACACAGTCATGTTACACAGTTATCATAAGCACCACAGACACTATAGTGGCTGAGGGATACCAGAAGCAAATATCTACAGTGATTGACATTTGCACATCATGTGGTATTGGCCAATTGGATGTGTGCTGGGTGGGACAGGTCTCATGATGGGAAGCTCTTTGTCACTGTCTGTCACTCTCTTCCACACATCTATGTATGTGTAAGCTTGGCCTATTATAGTGTGTTGTCCTTGGATATATCTGTATATTCCTATCCAATGTGTGTCCAAAGCATGACTGGTTTGCAATGTGGAGTGTGTGCACAAACATCTGTGACTGACAGATATGTATAGTCCACTGTTGTTGCCAGACATGGGCTTCATTTCTGTAAGTGTGGGAGCATGCCCAGTATGAACTTCTGTATTGAATGTGTGAATCCATTCCAGGTAGGTTGCACTCTAGTGCAGGCTTTTGTGTTTTACACCTACAGCTAGCAACCTGTTTCTGCTGGATATCTGTAGATCGGCTGACAATATGGGGTCACAATGGGCAAAGAATAGTGGGATACTGTAACTAATTGTGTCTGTGCTGCTTCTGCTACATGGTTTTGGTGTTAGCAGAGATATTCAGACATATGTACTGTTTTACACTGTGATGCTTTATGTCATCAGCTACTGACAGGTATACATATTTGCTTGCAGTAATTTCCTGGGGAACACAAGATGAATGAAGCTGTGTCCAGTATTGTGGTTTGCAGCCTACATATTCTTGCACAGTCATGCTATTATGGAGGGGGAGCTGCAGACACTTGCTGATGGGTCTGTGTAAATGGTTTAACACCTTGGTACTGTGGTGACTGAGCATCCCATGCTTGTACATCCATCAATGTGGCAGTATGGCCGTATCCTGCTGTAGCCATATCTCACAGCTGTACACATTCACACAGGTTACCCAGAGGCAGGGCTCATATTTCTCATCATTACCCCTTCACATTGTGGTTTATGAGCAGGTTTGTAGCCACACATTCCTGTGTTTTCAGGCAGGGATAGTATGTGTACACATCTGAGTTTCAGACTTCACACACTCCATGGCATCCATGCTTCTACACCCCCCTCTGTTATTCTATCCTCTTCTGAACATTATGCAAACATTATCTGATAAGTATCTCTATAGTTATCACTTCATCCCAGCAGTATTTAGGGGTTGGTCCACAGAATGGGATGGTTTCAGTGTTTGTTCATTTTGCCTTAATGGCGATGGTTCTTTATGAAAAGAGAGTAATTGCTTGCATCATATTAGGAAAGTACTGATTGGGAAGAAGAACAAAGTTATTATTAAACAACTGCATTTCTTTCATCAGACAGTCCCAGATTGGAAAGCAAAATAACAAAATGCTTTGGTAAACCAAACACAGTCCTTATTATCTAGAACAACTGAAGCTATGATGGATCATTATTAAACATTTTATGAGGCTGGAACCTGGTCCTGCACACTTTCAGTACATCAGGTTGCTCATTAAACTCATTAAATAGGATATTCCTATTTTTATGAAATCTCTTACTATTGGGGTAATCAGATGTAAAACTAGTCAAGCCAACAGTAAAACTAGAATATTCCCATTTTTGCTCTAATACATACCCAATAATATTTAGAAAGACGCACAGTTTCAAGACAGCCACCTTTAATTTTATTTTGCCTTCCTTCATTCTCTTGTTCACCCAACCCTATGCCTATAAATTAACCATAAGGCATATCCCGCAAACACCGGGGTATATATATCTACTATTCAGCACAAGGGAGCGAGTGACTTTTGCATTTAACAACTATGCCACCATTAGGAAGCAGTTG
Organism: Protopterus annectens; assembly: GCF_019279795.1. Lineage (NCBI taxonomy): Eukaryota > Metazoa > Chordata > Ceratodontiformes > Protopteridae > Protopterus > Protopterus annectens. Next base: position 575,304,824 of record NC_056748.1, read on the forward strand.
GATGGTAATAGCATTTTTTTTAATTTTTGGTTTGCTCTAGGTAATGGGATGGATGGTGGCAGGTAGGTTTCCAAAAAGCATCCACTCAGTGCTATTTCGCCCTTTGAATTGTACATTTTTGTAAAGGGTTGGAATTGATGATGTGACACATCTATGCATTTTTTGTAATTGAATTAAGTGTGTGGCACAATAAATCTGGACAGAGTCAAAACAATGGGAGGTGGGGGTACAGACCCCAAAACAGTGGAAGTTTTAAAATACTGCTTTTATAAACCTAAAATATGACAAAATAACAGGTTTTGCATTAGCATGAATATTCTAAAGGGTATGAAGTTTGAAAGTGAAATAATTAGTGACTTCTGCTAGTGTCCCTCATTACTTTTGGCATTGTTGCGATATCTCTGACAGTTACATCTAAGAAGTGGATAATGTTTTGTAAGCAGCATGGAGGCCCGGGGAGAAAAGCTCCAAGAGAACAATTTTTTACAAAACATAAGTTTTAAGGACAGACTTTTGACATACAATTTCCATAGAAGAGACTTTGACATACATATTAAGTAACAGATAGGATATATTTGTTCTCTACAATATAACATTAAATTTTAGAAGATATTCCTAAGTTTAGAAATTGATTTGTTGTTTTATTGTATTTACTATCTATTCCTGCAGTCAGACTAAGGGCAACAACTCTTCAGAAACAGTCGTCTTGTTTATAATAATGTTGCACAAGAGAAATTTAGATGAACTCCAAACCGAAATGGCTGAAACAAAGGAGTTTAATTTTATTAAAGCCTGACAGCAGTAATCATGTAATGTGTGACTGAACAGATTCTGCTTTGATTTTGTGATTTACTTGATTTTTGACTGCAGATCAATAGAATGTTAAAGCATATTTGATAGCAACATAAGCATTGCTAGTGCAGCTTTTTGAAGGCGTATTTGTGATTTTTACCTTCTGATTTTGTCAGAAATGCTATTTTTAACTCGCTCTTTTTTTGTTGTTTTGTGTTGGGCAATGCAGTTTTAATTGTTTTCTAATGATACATTTTGGCATTTGAGTTTCCTTTGTGTGAATTTGTGGTTTATCAGATTAGTGTCAGTTATTATTTAATCCTTACTTAGCTGCTGAATATATATAATATGCTGAAATGAAAAGACAATGGCTGAGTAAAGCCTAACAGCAGTAGTCATGTAATGTGTGACTGAACAGGTTCTGCTTTGATTTTGTGATGTACTTGCTTTTTTACTGCAGATCAATAGAATGTTAAAGAATATTTGATAGCAGTAACACTGCTTTCCTTTTTGGCCTCTAGGTCAGCACACAGCTGCAGCACCACCACATCACAATGTGTAGCTGTCTGAAGTATGTGGACTTGATGGTTGATCTGTGAAGAGCATGAAGCACATCAGGGTATATAGTAATGTGTTAATGTAGAGTTGATGCTACACTAGACCAAATGAGAACTTCTACATGTAAACATCAATGCAACTTCCAAAAAGAAGTTAATACTGTCTTTCATAACTGTAGATAAACTCTACACTAGCAACAGATGAAGCAGGTTTATTAAGGAGAATTCAGCCTTCAATTGCTTAACTAGACTATAAGGTGTCACAGTATGATTGGTTTTTCATGCATTTAAACATTGAAAGAACTGGAGTGGGTTTTGTGGGAGTGACCCATCTGTGGGCGTGGCTCAAATAGGGTTGTTCCTCGAGTACAGTGTGGGTGGGGCTTAAGGGGCGCCAGAGCAGTACTTCGCCTAGGGTGTCGTTTCAGCTAAGGCCGGCCCTGCAAGATGTGCAAGAACTCATTAAAATCAGCTAATAAAAAGTAAAAGCATCAGCTATCAGAAAGTAGCAAGAACAAAAAGCATTTGATTCTAGTAAGGCTAATGCTAAAAGGCATAACAATGAAAAAAAAAGTACAGAAAAGAACAGAGGAGAATAAGAGAAGATCAGAAAAGAATAGGTTGGCAGGAGGCTGGGAAACAGAGAATGAATTGGTAACTAAATACCATTAAGCAAAATCAACAGTAGTAATGAGCAGGAGAGTGGGAATCCCCAGCAGAGCTGATGACAGCAACCCTGACTAGCAGGTTACAGTAAACTAGTTTTCAGTTACATTTGGCTAAAAATACATAAAAGGCAAATTTGTTGTGACTTGAGGTCAGCAATATCTCTGATGCAAGAAGGCAAGCTTTCCCAAATTTGTGTCTCAAGTTGGAAGAACACACCTCCTCTAGACTGTCATTCATGGGGTTATCTATCCAACAATAAAACACCATTAGAATAGAAATTAAGAGAGCACAGAGGATTCATGGGATTTTGAGGTGGCTGCTATAGTAAGACAGTATTCTTTACAAAGAATGAGTCATAGGACCTGACTCCAAAACACTTGCTGTCAGTATAAGTGACCACTTACACTTAGAGCAGGCTGAGATCAGGTGTGTTCCCCATAGTAAGCACGTTTATAGATGGGCCTAACACCGCAATAAGTCGCTTACACAAAGTCATATAGAGACACAAAGTCATAAAATATCAGAATCTGCAGGCAGAAACAAGAGCAATGTGGAAGAAAGTTACCCAGACAGTTTCAATAGTAGTAGGAGCAACGGGTCTTATAAAAAGAATTTAAAAACAAAACTGTAAGAAACTTCTCTGTGTGGAAGATTTTCAGTCCGTATATCTCTAGTTAATCACTGTATATTAATCAGATCAGACAATAGTAGTAGAAGTAGCTTAAACTTAAACTCGTCTTAAGTCAAAACAAAACAAAAAATAATAATAGAAAATATATAATTGTACAGCATTACTAAGTATTCGAAAGTAATCCAAGCAAGGCAGGCAGTCTGTTTCTAGTCGAAAATCCTTTATTAAGTACACAGACAAGCGATCCAAGTAAAACAAAAATAGAGTAATAATTTCCTCACAAGCTTTCTAAATATATATACTTTTTATCAGGCATGGGAGTGGTTTATTGTGCTGTAAAACAAAGTGTTATTGCTACACATGGTAAATTCACATCCCTTCCTCCATCAGTGTGACATTCGAGCTGGTCCTGCCCTACTTATTAGCTGTCATAATAATATAACCATTATGTACTTTAAATAAAATTTATAATGATGTGGTACCTCTTATTTAACCAGATTATTAATGGATTATTAAGTCTGTGATTTTATCCAAGACAATATACTACATGGCTGGAAATATATCAATCTTAGTTCATTTGGCAATCAAAAAAATATATATAAATATATATACATATACATTTTGCATGTAAAAATCAATTTCTATTTTTATAACCTATTGTTAACAAGGATCGCTTTTGTCCTTCTAGATTTCTTCAGGTCTGTGTACAAGAACCCTAAAACCTATCTATAAAAATATATACAATTATATAATTAGTTATGTTATTACACATCATTTTGAATAAAGTGGAAAAAAGAACCAGAAAAAATGTATGTATGATGATGGAAACAAAGTATACACTTAAATTACAACTGATTTAAAATGGTATTTAAAACCAACTGGTAGAATAAAATAAAATTCAATTAGTCATGTAAACAATGTGGCAATTTTCGTTCCAGTGCACTTCTAATTGAACAGTAGAAGTTTAGTCCAGGCTTCCTAAAAGAGTTCAGCTTTAATTGCCACATGAGTTCATGTTTCTCCAGAATATTCGAGATGTCTCCTTTAAGATCACCCATGTCTCTGTGATCCAGGATCTGGAACTTAAAACCTGTGTGTCTTTTATGAAGAGAAAGGTGTTTGGCTAGTGCATTATTTTTACATCCAGAGCAGATTTCTGACAGATGACATGAAATCCTACGCTTGAGTTTATTTACAGTCTTGCCCACACAGAATGCATCACATTCATTGCACTGTGCTCTGTAAATTACTTTTGAGTGTTACAGTCACCCCCTGCATTGGTTTTAATGATTTTCTTTAAATAAGGGCAATAAAAACTAACACCTTACTGTATAAATATACAAAATTTACAATTAGTTTCACATCTTTTAGTGCTTTTCGCATATGATTGTTCTTCTTTCGGCTTTTTTTAACCCCCGGTTAGGGGTCGCCACAGCGAAAATCCGGTCCGCTAATGATTGGCAGTAGATTTTTTTTACAGGTGCCGAGGTGCCAGCTTGACGTCCAACCTTTAGCGAAGGCACGCCCATTCTACGTATGTCTTTCGAATGCCACTCGACCATGTGGAGAACATGCAGACTCTACACAGAAGTTGATCCAGCCGAGAATCGAATGGGAGAACCTCTTGCTGTGAGGTAACAATGCTACCGCTGCACCACCATGGCTTTTCTCATAGGGTCTAGGTATAAATTCAACAAAACATCTAATGTTCCTGGCCTTCCTATAAACAAATGATGGGGCTTCACCTAAGATGTTAATCAGAAAAGGGTTTCCTGTGACAATGTCCCAGTTTTCTTCAATAACATTTTTGATACTGTGATAATCCAAAGTGTATGTCAGGATGCAGCTATTTTTGCATTTGTTATTCTCTGTGGAATTAGTTAACATTCTTCTACTGGGGAGGTTGAGTGAAGGTGCTTCAGTCCTTTTCAGTTCTATAATGGGCTCCAGGATGTTTTTTAACATCTGACTTTCATAGCCTCTCACTAGAAAATCATTCTCTAAGTTGTTCAGGATTCTCATAAATGGTTCCATCTCTGTGGTAATTCTAGCTAATCTATAGCCTTGGGACTTCACTACATTATATTTGGTTTTTGTAGGATGTAGACTTTTACTGTGGAGTAATAAGTTAACCCTTGCTGGTTTTCTGAATAGATCAGTGGTGATTCTGTTATTGTTGGTGTCCTTGGAAATCTGCATATCTAAGAAAGTGGTTGAAGTATAGCTATAGGAAGAGGTAAACTTCAGGAAGAGGGTTGCTTGATTGAGGTAAGTGATAAAATCCCCAAGCTGCAAGGTGTCATCTTCCCACACAATAAAGATGTCATTAATAAAACGTAAATAGCATGTGATATGCTGCATGTAGTCTGTGTTGTTTAACACAAAGTCCTCCTCCCATTTGCCCAGAGCTATGTTAGCTATACCAGTTTTTTTGTTTGTAGTGTTTGCCATTGAAAATAAAGAAATTGAAGTCCAGTACAAGATTAGTGAGCTTACTTAACTTTTGCAGTTGTGCCTGTGTACCCTGATTATGTTTCTTAAAAGACTCCATAGCTGCTGTTATACAGTAATTGTGAGGAAGCACTGTGTACAAGGATTCCACATCAATAGTTAATAAAATACTGTCAGCTTCCACTGTAATTGTTTTTATTTTTCTCAAAAAATCCATTGAATCCCTTATGTATGACTTATTCTTTTCTGCTAGAGGTTTCAGCAAGTAATCAAGGTAAATGGCTGTGGCTTCAGTAAGGAAACCTCCACTTGCTACCTCCGGTCTATAAGGTGGGTCTTCTCTGTTCTTGTGTGGCTTTGGTATTCCAAAAAAGTAAGGTATACATGGGCATGGGCTCCATAAATAATTATAAAGATTTTCAGTGATAAGTTTTTCTTCCCATAATGTGGTGAGATTAGTGTTCCATAAATCATATGCTCTTTTTATGTCATCCATGGTAAATAACTCATAAAATCTGTTATCCTCCAGCATGTTCTCTATCTTTTGGTTGTAGCTAGTGGTATCAGTCACAAGTATACCTCCTCCCTTGTCTGCCTTCATTACACTATTGTCTTCATTCATGATGATAAAGTAAGTCGGACAAATACTAATGCAAAATAAACCGACAAAAAACTACAGAAGAATAATTCACAAATGCGCATAAAAACTTCCTCCGCTAAATCATAACATAAAAATTAAGACTAAAAAGTGATACTAGAGCAGATAGTTGAGCATGCTTTCGTTCTTTATTATCTAAGAACTTCATCAGAAAGAAATGTAATGGCATAGAACAGTTAGTCATACACGCCTGGATTTATCATTGCCTAGCTCAATCAATGCTTTTCTTTCTCCCTGTGTTAAGTTATAAAGTTTTTTCTTAGGAGGTTTTTTAAGCAGTTTCCTGATAGCCATTTCACATTTCACTTCGAAAGCAGCTAGTGTTTGATGTAGTGGTGGACAATAGCTGCTAGGCCTTTTTATAGTTTCATCAATAGGTTATTTTCAATGTCATTACTTTTGCCATGAAACTGTACCCTTAAGTTGAGCTTCCTCACAAACATTTTAAGGTCTGTCAGTACCTGAGCAACCTCACTCCTGCAGCTTGGTACAAAAGTAAGTCCTTTGGACAACACACTTTTTTCCTTTTCAGTCAGTGCTTTAACAGAGTGGTTCCAGATAAGTGGAGCACTGGTATACTGACATACACTTTGGATTATCACAGTATCAAAAATGTTATTAAACTGGGACATTGTCACAGGAAACCATTTTCTGATTAACATCTTAGGTGAAGCCCCATCATTTGTTTATAGGAAGGCCAGGAACATTAGAGGTTTTGTTGAATTTAAACCTAGACCATATGAGAAAAGTACTAAAAGATGTGAAACTAATTGTACATTTTGTATATTTATACAGCAAGGTGATAGTTTTTATTGCCCTTATTTAAAGAAAATCATTAAAACCAGTGCAGGGAGTGACTATAACACTACGAAAATAATTTACAGGGCACAGTGCAATGAATGTGATGCATTCTATGTGGGCAAGACTATAAATAAACTCAAGCGTAGGATTTCTTGTCATCTGTCAGAAATCTGCTCTGGATGTAAAAATAATGCGCTAGCCAAACACCTTTCTCTTCATAAAAGACACACAGGTTTTACGTTCCAGATCCTGGATCGCATAGACATGGGTGATGTTGAAGGAGACATCCCGAATATTCTGGAGAAACATGAACTCATGTGGCAATTAAAGCTGAACTCTTTTAGGAAGCCTGGACTAAACTATTACTGTTCGATTAGAAGTGCACTGGAACGTAAAAAAATTGCCACATTGTTTACATGACTAATTGTATTTTATTTTATTTTATTCTACCAGTTGGTTTTAAATACCATTTTAAATCAGTTGTAATTTAAGTGTATATTTTGTTTCCATCTTCATACATACATTTTACTGGTTCTTTTTTCCACTTTATTCAAAATGATGTGTAATAACAATACGAATTATACAATTATATATATTTTTATAGATAGGTTTTAGGGTTCTTGTACACAGACCTGAAGAACTCTAGAAGGACGAAAGCGATCTTTGTTTAAAATAGGTTATGAAAATAGAAATTGATTTTTACATGCAAAATGTATATATATATATATATATATATATATATATATATATATATATATGTACTTATATTTTTTTTTTGATTACCAAATGAACTAAGATTGATATATTTCCAGCCATGTAGTATATTGTCTTGGATAAAATCACAGACTTAATAATCTACTTAATAATCTGGTTAAATAAGAGGTACCACATCATTATAAATTTTATTTAAAGTACATAAGGGTTATATTATTATGACAGCTACTAAGTAGGGCAGGACCAGCTCGAATGTCACACTGATGGAGGAAGGGATGTGAATTTAACATGTGTACCAATAACACTTTGTTTTACAGCACAATAAACCACTCCCATACCTGATAAAAAGTATATATATATTTAGAAATCTTGTGAGGAAATTATTACTCTATTTTGTTTTACTTGGATCACTTGTCTGTGTACTTAATAAAGGATTTTCGACTGGAAACAGACTGCCTGCCTTGCTTGAATTACTTTTGAATACTTAGTTATGCTGTACAATTATATATTTTCTATTATTATTTTTTGTTTTGTGTTGTTTTGACTTATTGTCTGATCTGATTAATATACAGTGATTAAATAGATATATATGGACTGAAAGTCTTCCACACAGAGAAGTTTCTTACACTGTTTTGTTTTTGGACCCACTACACTTGTTTAGTGGGTTGTTTTGAGACTTCAGGGATACCACGGAGATTACTTGTTTTTTATAAAAAAGAATTTACAATCATATTTAGATATGTTACCAATACATGTAACTCCATACGAACTGCAGAGGGAGTCATTACTGGGCACATTGCGGGTGCTGCGAAAAGCACTACTGGCTGACATCAAAGATTGAAACAATACTAATTTCATGAACTTTAATCATACTTTGACTTAGGAATGGGGTCCATTCCCTTCATGGTATTAGAAACCCAAAAGATATGGAGAAATTAGAAAACAGAGAAATTAGAGGAAAGAAAAATACTTCCACAAGAAAAATTGTCAGAAGCTTCAAATGATAATTTGTGTTCATTAATACAACAGATTTGTGAAAAACAGCATATAGAGCAAGAAACCTTGATCTGTTCGGAAAAAGAAGCATCTGAGGAAATTTGAAAAAGTAAACAACAAAACCAAGAGATATTTGAAAAGTGTAAAAAAGAAATATGGACATGGGAAACAAAGAGAGATTTGCTATGGTGCAATATTTATGCAAAGGAGAAAACCAAACGGATCAGTGTAAAGAAGGCAAACCCAAAGATATTTGAATAGAAATACAGGCAAAGGCATCCGGATATGGAACATGTTACAATGAAAAAATATCACAAAGATGGAACGTAGAAAAGAAGATCAGTAAAGTAGAAGTTAAAAAAAGAAGTTGAAGTTATGGAGTGTCTGCAAAGTGAAGGATTTGATGTAGAAGGTCTACCACAGGTTATATCACAGCAGGATGGAGTGAGTCCCCAAAGCAGGAAGAAACAGGAAGATCAGGTAACATCTGAAGAAGAAATATGGAAATGGGAAAGAAAAAGTGATTTAATATGGTGTAATATTTATGCAAAGGAAAAATCAAAACTAACCAATACAAAAAGAGCAGCACCAAAGATATTTGAAGAGAAATAGAGACAAAGGAATCTGGACATGGAAAACTTTACAATACAAAAAAATAAGAAGGCAAAGAGGAAAAGGAGATTAGTAATGGAGAAGTTAAAGAAATAGAAACTGAGGTTATGGAGTACCTGCAAAGTGAAGGATTTACTGTAGAAAATCTAATTCAGAAAGCATCACAACAAGATAGTGCAATGGATATCCAAATTAATGGGAAACCAGTAGAACAGGAAACAATTGGTCAGGTGCCATATGAAGATAATTTGGAGCCACTTGAAGCTAGACATTAAGGGAAGGAACAAGAAACTGTGGAAGCTCTGATGCAGTCAATGTTGAGGAGTGCTAGGCCAGTGAGTTCCCATAGGATAGAGAAATGGACGGCACAGGATGAAATTGATGAGACTGTGTCACAGGAAGATGCTATAGAACCTTCTATAGAATGCTCACAGGAATTGGAAAACAAGGGATGTGCCTTCAGTTTGGAAGAAAATGAGCTAAAAGATATATCAAGATCAATGAAACAAATTGACTGCAGAAGGTTACTAAAACCCAAAAAGTCAGAAGTCTAATAAAACAAATGAACACAGTAATTAGGACTGTTCATAGAAATCCATGTGATATAACAGAAGTAAACAGGATATATTACTGTGCAACTAAATTAATAACTGATAAAGTTCTACCACAAGAACACAGGGTAGTGAGGGAAAGGAAGCAGAGAAATCAAATACCATAGGTTCATAGGTGTGTACTAGGCAAATGGCCCCAGAGTCTTTCCAAGCCTAGCCCATAGAAGTGCTCTGGCATTGTGCCACCCAACATTAGTTCCCAGTGCCTCTATCAAGTAGAGCCACTGGAGTGATCACCGGGGTGAACTTTCTATTACCCATCCACTCATCAAGATTTCTCTTGAAGAGGAACAGCAAGGTGCTCTGCTTGACATGTATGGGAAGTCTATTCCAGAGCATGGTCAGTCTCTGGGTGAGGAACCTGTCTCTCCAACATGTTCTGTTGATTGTGGTAATGAGGTTGAAGTCTCTGGAGCATGTGGTGTGGACGGATTGGGATTTCTTTAGATATAGCATTTCTAACAGAGCTGGGTCAGACATGGCTTTGTAAGTCAAGCAGAGATCGCCTCTAAGTAGGTGATATGAGACAGAGAATAGCTGGAGTCTTTTGAGTCTATCTGTGTAGGACATGTGTTTAATGCCTAAGATCCTCTTCGTGAGGTACTTCTGTGACCTCTCCAGCTGATGCAGGTGTCTAGTGAGATACACGCCAAATGGGGCATTATACTCAATGACTGGTCTAATGAGGGAAGAGTAGAGAGAGATGATAAGCTCTTTCTTCCTGGATACAAAACCCTTGGTAATGAGATGTGCCACATAGAAGGACTTTCTGACCGCAGTGGCAATGTGGTGGTTGAAGGAGAGGTTGCTGTCAACCTGTGTCCCCAGATCTCTTATAATGTCTTCAGTGTTCAGTGGGCTCCCATCGATGTGGTAATTAGTGGGAACTGAGTTGTTACTAAAGGGGATGACGACGCATTTTTTGGCATTAAGCTTAAGGCCATGGTTTCAGCACCAGTCATTGGTCTCAGTGAGGCCTTTCTGTAGGATCTCTGCATCACTTGGGGAGTTAATAATGGCTCCCAGTTTGCAGTCGTCTGCGAACTTGGTCAGCCAGAGTCCATTTGTGCTGGCCTGGACTTCTGAGAAGTAGATGCTGTACAAGAGAGGACCCAAGACCGATCCCTGTGGGACTCTACTTGTGACTGGTCGGCAGTCTGACTTGGAGTCCGCGACTTTCACACTGTGTGTTCTATCTGTGAGCCAATTTGCAGCCCACCTAGTGATATAGGGGTTGATGGCTAGTTTGGTGAGTTTATCAATAATTCCTGAGTGAGGAATGGTATTAAAGGCCTTGGCCAGATTGAGGTAGGCTGTATGCACTGCCTTACCTTCATCCACAGCCCTGATGACTGACTCAAAGAAATCAATCAAGTTGAGCAGGCATGATCTCCCTTTCACAAAGCCAAATTACATGGGGTCTAGAGTTTGGATATTTCCTATATCTTTGTTAATCAAGTCCATAATGATGCGCTCCACAGCTTTACATATCAGACTAGTCAGGCTAATGGGGCGATAATTCCCAGGGTATGTAGTTGCTCCACCTTTATGGAGAGGGATGACTGTAGCAGTGTGCCATTTAGTAGGGACAAAGCCTGAGGTGAGGCTGTGACTGAACAGGGCACACAGATGTGGTGCCAGTTCACTTTGTAGTTCATGTAGTACACAGCCAGGGATGTTATTGGGTCCCATGGAAGCTGTATTCTTGGCCTTGGACAATGCAGCTTTAACCTGTGCTACAGTAATTCTGGGTGCCTGGGATTTTTCTGGTATTGTGAGTGGTCCTTTGGGGGGGATAAAGTTGGCACTGAATCTGTCGGCCAGTATGTTGGCAATATCTGTTGGCTCAGTATAGGAGGTACCATTGTGCAGTAACTCAGAGCAAATCTGGGTATTCCCGTGGAGGTTCTTGCTATAGCTATAGAAGCTTTGTGATTGTTTTTAGTGTCTGCCACAATTCTACCTTCATAGCTGGCTTTAGAGGATTTGATGAGGGATCTCAACTTTTTGTTGAGGCTAATAAGGGAGTTTTTCCAGTCTTGGGACTTCACCTTTTTCTGCAACAGTTATTCCTTCTTTTGAAGATTATATTAATGGCAGGGGACCACCAGAGTGGCTTCCTTTTTTTGGAGGAGAGCGTCTTGGTTCTGTTGGGTATGACTAGTTGCATGCATTTATGTACGTGTTCATACACTGCATTGGTGTATGATTTGGCAGTCATGCAGCTATTTTCCATTGGCATGGGTGCCATGAAATTAGCCACCTCTGTTTTTAGGAGTCCAAAGTCAGCTTTGTAGAAGTTTTTCAAGGTGGTTACCTTTGCAGAGGGTGTGGGTGAGATGTGATTTCCATGGTGATTAGTTTATGGTCGGATCTGACCAGGGAGGGATTGACTACTGGTGTAGAGTAATGGTTGCCCATGTAAGTAATAACCAGGTCAAGGATGTTGCTTCCTCTAGTGGGGGTCAGAATGAGCTGGTCCAGGGCATTGGAACTGATGAATTCCAGGAAGCGTTGGGCCAGTATATTGGTGCTTGAGTAGTTTTCCCAGTTGATGGAGGGATAGTTGGAATCTCCTAGTAAGAGAGTGTTGGGTTGGACCTTGATAGATTCCAGGTGCTTAGGAACGTGGAGTGAGAATTTAGGGACATGGTTGAAGACCCATCATGGAAATATCGAACAGAGAAAATGAACAGACACCGACCTGGCTAACTACAGGATAAACAATGCTCCAACTTAAGAATGAACCTGCAAGCTACCCTAAAAATTATAGACCAATAACTTGCCTTCCAACAACATATAAACTATACACGGAAATTGATGCTGACAGAGTTTATAGTCCTTCAGAAGAAAACTCAATTATGGCAGTAGAACAAAAAGGGCAATAAAAGAAAGTCATATGGAACAAAGGATCATTTGTTGTTAAATAAAGTCATAGTGGAGAACTGTAAAAAGGGGAAGAATCTAAGTATGACATGGACTGACTACAAAAAAGCATTTGATAGTGTCTCTCATTCATGGATAAAAGAGTGCTTAAAAATGTATAAGATACACCCCACACTGATCAACTACACTACAGTGACCATGAAACAGTGGCATTCCACTTTGCAATTAAGCCATGATAAAGGACAAATTGTTATCCCAGGGATAAAAATTCAAAGGGGGGTATTTCAGGGTGACTCTCTGTCACCATTACTATTCTTCCTTGCCCTTAATCCATTAAACTGTTTACTCAACAGCTTAGGCCATGGCTATAATCTGGCATCTAGAAAACAACAAAGTGTAAAGACTTCTCACCTTCTCTTTGTCAGTGTAAAACTGTATAGCTCATCAGATGAGGAACTGAAAGCACAACTGCAAGTTGTCAAAACATTTTCAGTTGATATAAGAATGTCATTTGGTCTTGATAAATGTGCAAAAGCAACCTTTAAAGCAGGAAAACTGCAATGCCAGGAAAACATCAGTTTGGGACAAGAATGTGATATAAAAGAACTTGAGCAAGAAGGAGTGTATAAATATTTGTGAATTAATGAAGGATCAATAATAAAACATGAGCAAATGTGAATAAAAGACTTAAATTAATCCTGAAAACAGCACTGACTTCTAGGAACAAAATCCACCCTATAAACTAATTTGCTCTTCCTGTCCTAACTTACAGTTTTGGAGTGATTGACTGACCCCAAAATGTGTTGGATAGATTAGACAGGGAAACAAGATGGATGCTTCATGCTCACCAAATGATTTATAAAAATCAGTGCATACCAAGATTATATATTCCCCATTCCAAAGGAGGGGTGGGCCTCCTTGAAACTGATTATATGTACAGAGCTGCAATTGCAGAACTCCACACATATCTGTTGAACTCACAAGACCCAAATGTAGTGTAGTGAAAGTTTTGAAACATGAGGAGAATAAATCTAAGATGATTTCTCTGCTTAATCTAGCAGAAGCTTATCAGCATCAAGCAGGAATGGAAATCAAACCAGAAGTAGATAAAATCAGGTAGCAACTGAATGTGCCAAAAAACAAAAGAAAGAATATAAGGTGAAGGATCAGTGAGAAGGCAAGAAATGTGGAAAAAGCCTATATATAGTTGCAATTATAGAAAACTCCTGTAAGAACCTCATGTTGATCAGGAACGAACACAGGAATGGTTAAGGAGAGACAAATTCAAACCAAGAGATGAAAGGTTAATATTGGTGGCCCAAGATAGTGGGCTGCATACACATTGGTTTATAAAGTCCATTGAACATGTGGGAGAAACAGACAAATGTAGGTTTTGTAAAACCGAATTGGAAACAGTTGCACACCTCGTTGCTGGTTGCAACATACTAATGGCAGAAGGACTATATACTGAGCGGCATAATAATGTGGCGAGACTGTTGCACTGGGGATTGTTCAAACATTATGGTATTGAAGTGGCCGAAAAACACTGGAAACATGAGCCACAAAGCATCATAGAAAATGATGGTCTACATCACATGGGATCATTAATTACCAAGAGTTCAAAACATAGATGCTAGAAAACCAGATATAGTGGTCCAAGAAAAGAAGACAAGAGTAGCATTGATCATTAAAATCACCACACCCAGTGACTACAGTGTCCTGCATACAGAGAGACACAAAGTCATAAAATATCAGGATCTGCAGGCAGAAACAAGAGCAATGTGGAAGAAAGATACCCAGACAGTTCCAATAGTAGTAGGAGCAGCGGGTCTTATAAAAAAAAATTACAATCGTATTTAGATATGTTACCAATACATCTAACTCCATACAAACTGCAGAAGAAGTCATTACTGGGCACATTGCGAGTGCTGCTTAGAGCACTACTGGCTGACATCAGATATTGAAACAATACTAATTTCATGAACTTTAATCATACTTTGACTTAGGAATGGGGTCCATTACCGTCATGGTATTAGAAGCCCAAAAGACTTGGAGAAATTAAAAAAAAAACAGCATGCCTTTAGGAATCAGGGCATACTTACACTGAGAGCATCTCTTTTGGAATTTGGCCCATACAGTTCAGGAGTCTTTACTAAACAGGATTTCATCAGCAGTAGAAAGTAAACAAGCAAAGGCACTGTGTTCTCTCCTAAATCCATGTTTGTCTTTTAGTCGATATTCACAGTTGATATTTTCTATATTTTGAGGTCACTCATCATGACTGCATACAACGTTTGGCTTAAATATTAACCATATTTGTTGCTCTTCAGTGAAATATTCTTAATATGAGTACAATATATCCATATAAGCCTGTGATCTCTAAAAATGGCTATAGTAACCTAAATGAGGCTTTAGCAATGCTCTAGTCTGTACCACCAACACCTTTTATGTTCTACGGATGTTCCCTTCTTATGGACCACAGTACTTTCTAGATCCTACCACAGCCTTGGCATACAATTTCCAGTATTACAACCAGTAGTATATCTAATCATATAACTATATCCACAATAAATAATGATATTTAGTTTCTTATTTTTGCTCTGGAAAGTAGCTGTCACACATTAGACAATTTCTCCAAATAACCCAAAATCCACACAAACTTTCCTGTCCATCATAGAACAGCAATTCTGTTGCAGACAATAATACTATCTGCAAGAATATGCCTTCAGTTCCTCTGCAGTTTCAGTAATAAAAACATTACAGATTGCTCCAAAATTGTGGCCCTGTGGCACCCCAGTGGTCACCTTCCTTTCTTAAGACTTAATCCCTACCCTATTACCTGGGATGTTCCACAGTGTTCCATTTTGGGTCCATTAATATTCAATGCTTATGTGCTTCTTTAAGATGTCATGTGAAGGACATGTTTGTGCCATCATTTTTACATTGACAACGTAGAGCCTTTCCTGTCTTTCCCTCTGTGTCTGATATAAATAAACAAGCAGATGATTTAGAAAGTATCTACAACTGGATGGTTGTAAACTGAATGAAGATGTTCATCTCAAGTAAAATCCCCTTAATAAGATGCAGAAAATCTTCCCACAGTGAGTCATGTCCTGATATGCTTTTGGCTGGTCTGTGCTGATGTCCTGCACCTGCGACTCCCTAGCCACAAATTTGATTTATTTCAGCTGTTCAAAACTTCAAAGCTTATTTACTTACTGGAGTATCAAAATACCAGCATATTATACCAGCCCTGCATGAGCTATGTTGGCTAATTCTTCATCAGTGGATTACATTTAAACATGTGGCAATGCCTTACTTAGCCCTGCATATGATTTTTTTGTCTGAAACTTGCTGGCTCACTCTTTATGCTTGGCCTTTCAGGGCCTGTTAGCACTTCGAGAGGCATAGCTTAACTCAACCAACATATGTGCTTTGGTCTTCTAAGCTTTGAATCTCCAGAATATGCCATTTGGCTGGATAAGGCAGCTCCCCTCAATCACTAATTTTAATAACTTCCTAAATGACTACCTTTTTGATTCTGCATACTGCTGATCCTTCACAGTTTAGTTTTGCTGTGGCAATGCACAGAGTTTACTAATCGTACTTGTGTATATTTTATCTACCATTTCTTAGCTATACTTTGTTTATATTCATTTATATTGTCTATATTCATCATGTATTGTCATTGTCTATTTTTCTATTTTATGTCTACCTTTGTAATCTTGCATAGGTTTAAGTACATAAATAAGCTGGAGTTTGAAGCTGAAGTTTTTTTAACAACACCCTCCGGTGCCTCTTCTCTAAAACAATTTATTAGGCAACGTCCTATGTGTTCCATTCATTGGCATTTCACCTTGTTCACCAGTCTTTTATAAAAAAGTAGAAATGAAAGCTTTACTGATAGGTCACATTAACATCCCTCCTCAAAACCACAGATATAAGTTATCAAGAGATTAGATCTGCTGATATAATATTCCCATTAGGAATCCATGTTGTGATTAGATATTGTATTAATTTTTCTTTCAAGACTTCTACACTTCCTTAATTAAATATTATGTAATTCCCCCAGCTGTTGAGCTAAAGATAAATGATTTTGGTTTGTAGTTTCTCATACATTTTATTCAATTGTTGTATTTCATAGGAAACAAGGTATATTTTTTTGACATACGTGCATGCTATGTGCACTGGATTGATGCAAATGAAAGGACAGACATAAAACTTTTAGTTCTAGCTGGTGTTCCCATTTTTTTAATCCAGTTTCCCATTATTTGTTGTTCTAAGGAAAAGTTATCATCTAAACTGTTTACAGGTGTTCTTCCTTTGCTCATTTGCTATTCTTCGTTAACCTTAATTTAACTTTTAAATCTCTGTCTCTCTGTCTGACACACACACACACACACACACACACACACACACACACACACACACACACACACACACACACACACACACACACGTGCATGTAGACTGGTAAGGCTACCACAATTTCAGCAAGATAATTCCCCCAGCTGTTGAGCTAAAGATAAATGATTTTGGTTTGTAGTTTCTCATACATTTTATTCAATTGTTGTATTTCATAGGAAACAAGGTATATTTTTTTGACATACGTGCATGCTATGTGCACTGGATTGATGCAAATGAAAGGACAGACATAAAACTTTTAGTTCTAGCTGGTGTTCCCATTTTTTTAATCCAGTTTCCCATTATTTGTTGTTCTAAGGAAAAGTTATCATCTAAACTGTTTACAGGTGTTCTTCCTTTGCTCATTTGCTATTCTTCGTTAACCTTAATTTAACTTTTAAATCTCTGTCTCTCTGTCTGACACACACACACACACACACACACACACACACACACACACACACACACACACACACACACACACACACGTGCATGTAGACTGGTAAGGCTACCACAATTTCAGCAAGATGTCTTGTAATCTAAATCATTTTAGAGACTTTCATCACTTTTGCAAGCATAATGTTTGCAGTCAATGTCATAAGCCTTCTCTTCTGCCATCATGTAGTCTCCTATGCTGATTTTCTTGCCACTGTGTTTACAGAGAGAAACGTTATCTCCGTTTTATTTTGCCATTTTAGTCAATGCTGTGTCTGTATTTCTACTTTTTCTTCAAAGAGTTTTTTGTATTGCTAACTTCTTGTACATCCTTTCCTGCTGGACCATTGCTAACAGCATTATCTGAACTTTCTGATAGGGTGGTTTCTAGTTAGAAAGTGTGAACCAGCACTATAATTTGTTTTCTGAAGTTATTTTATCAGGGATACAAAGACAACCCTACCTTTTTATCTATGTCCATATAAACATTAAATTAAGTGGTCAGACAGCCTCACCATGAGATGCTGAAAAAAACAATGGACTAATCTACATATCATGGCATCATATACTACTAGGACCCCACTCTGAAGAATAGCAAACTCCCACATGTTTACCATCTGGCTACATGAAGTGTCACGCAAAAACTGTATAATGCTATCACAATTAAAAGAATATTAACTATCAGAATTGCAGAGGGGCTCTTGAAATAAGACAAAGGAGTTTACATTCAAGGGTCACAAGATACATTAGTGTACATGGCAGTAGGAGTCCCAGTATCACCCTTTTGGAAAACACTCGAAGGAAATCATACATCCCAGGATCTGCTCTGCTATAGTCATTGTAAGAATCAGGCCACTGTCCTTAGTCAGAACCTTTCTGACACAGTTAGGCCAAATCATCCTTGACTGATCTAAGTATGTGCTTTAGGACCATCTCTCTTCAACTTGTGCTCTAAATGAGAGTCAAAGTCAGCAGAGATGTTATAGTCAGTTTTGTTTAACTAAAGGTGTCAGAAGTGTACATCTGCTAAAAAAAAACATGAAGTAATTTGGATATTGCTCTTGTTTTGTTTTGTACTTTCAAGCAGGAGCATTTGGCTCAATTAAGTGAAAATTGTTTGTTTCATCATTTTGTGGTATCTGGATATAAACCCACCTCTTCATGAAGACATTTACTTTTGCCGGACTTGATCCAGAATTGTGGCCTCAGATTCTGAAATAGGCAGCTTTGTCGTTGATGCTTCATTTAATCAAGAGGAAGGTGATAGGCTGGGTAGTTGCTATCCAACATCCAGTTCATTTACCTTAATGTATTTATTTCTTCATTTTATTTACATGCCCCTAATAAGAGAAAGACAAACCAGTAAAGAATAAAAATAAATCAAAATAATATGTTGTCTTCAACTGCAGTAGAGATAGTCCATAATAAATGGATCAATAGATGCATAGATTAGATAAAAATCAAAGTTTTCTATTACACATGTACAAAATAAATGAAAAGAAAACCTTTTTGTTTGAAGTTTTAAAAACTTCTACACCTTGCGCATTAAAAACTTACTAAATGCTTTGTATCTGAGGAAAGTGTACACTGCCAATAGCCATGCACCCACAGCTTACAGCCTTTTCTCAACATGGCTAAAGGTTATGAGTTCAGATATTTCTCTAAAGTATATAGATTTCTATTCAAATCCTGTGCAGTTTAGGATACTTCCTCCATACTCACTGCAGTGATTAAATTGAACACTCTAATAAGGCTAAACAAATACCGTTAATGACTAATTCAGATAATATGCTCATAGTGTCTGTAGTTACCAGATATATTCCCCCTAACAGAGAGACCCCACCCCCACTCATTACCTGAAGAAACAGCGTACACCAAGGACAAGCACATCAGCGATGCATGCAGTAATTGCATATTATTGGACAGGCGTTATTAACATTAGCTTTATTACAACGTGCAGCGCTTCCTGCTTAATTAAACACTTAATACATTTTAAACTCAGAAAAAAAAACTAATAAAAATAACAGCTAATTATTTTTACTGTAAGGATATTTGTAGAATAAGGAAATAATGCAGGAAGTCATATGTCTACTACTTAGCCTTGGTTTAGTAATACAGCAAAGGAAACTGTGCCCTTATATCTTCTAAACATTATTTTTGGGCCTCAGACAACTTTTTTTCAGTGCTTTCTGCCTGTTAGAAATGCATGCAGCTTTGCTTATTAGTGTCTCAGTTCAGACTAGACTCTCTATCTATCCTTGGAGACTCCATTTCCTGGTTGCTGAAATCTTATTATACCCAAGAGCAGAATTAGCATATGAAAACATGATGCATTATCAACCTTTAAAGTCCACAGTGTGACTGCCTGCTTAGTTCAAATAAACAAGCTGCAACATCATGCAAAATATAACATTTAGTTACAGTAAGCACCGCATGCTGTCTGAAGTTGCACTGCAATTTCTCTTTTGTGAAACTGCACTTATTGAGTATGTTTCCAAAAGCATTTTTGCAATGCATTTATAAATTCAGCAAAGAATGATATACTATCAATGGACAAGTACAAATTATGTTCTCATTGGTTAATGTAACTCTTATGGACAGTGAGACTTCAACTGGGATATAACACAGACAATTAGGAAAGCTAAAAAGAACTATCAAGAGCAAGCACATAATACAAAGACACGGTACTTAGCACTGTCACAATGGCTTATGTTACCAGTTGCATGATCGTGGGCATATGTTTTCTTCTTTCTGCTCCCACTACCAGTAAAGCTTCAAGTCTGTAGTTTCAGGGGCCAAAAACTTTATCCAGAAAGCTCATCAGACCCAGCACCGGTTAAAAAGAAGCATCACCCACAGGAGAAGTACATGCTAACTACAGAAACAAAATAAAATTGTTTATATTATATCACAGTGTCACTATAAATTAACCTAAATAATATTTTGACTGCCAGTAGATGCAGTTAGGCCAACTAAGTATTAAATGTCAGTGGGGTTGGGTAAGTGGTCTATCAAGATTTTAGCAAAGCATTTTGACTTGATATAACATAAAGGGCTAATAAGCCAATTAAACAGCTTTGGAATGTGTCCCCAGGGGTTAATCACTAGGTACACAATGTGACGCAGAGAATGCATATGCATCAGTACACAGTAGGGTGGCTGATAGTGAGGAATAACTTTGAGCCCTGTGAGCTAGGAACACAGCAAGAAGATAACAGACTCCTAGAAGATCTGTTAAACCTCCCCAAAATAATAATTCTGCAAAACATACTTGAGAAACATAAGAGAAACAACAGACGAGTGCTAGCTAAAAATCTATTAATAAATGCTAGTAAGAGTTCTGCACAATTAAGAAAACTTTTATAAAGTAGTTTCTCATATATTGCACTTGGTTATTACAGAGTCATTACTAACATGCATTGATGCATGGGGCCTATGTAAGACTGACCTACACATTCTTATATAGTATCATAGGATCATAGGAGGTTACCAGGCTAATGGCCCCAGAGCCCTTACAAGCCTAGCCAAGTTCAACTAGTGTTCTCAAGGGTGTCTATTTCAAGCAGACAATAAAATCAGCACTTATTGCCCCTTTCCATGAGGAACACAGGTGGAACTCCTGGGGTGAATTTCTGGTTACACATCCAATCATGAACTTAAAAAATGTATTTCAATAGTTCAGAACTGGCATTCTCTATATAAAGTTTCTCAGTTTTTTTATCTAGTTCTTTAGTACATTATGCATGATTAATATGTAATGATGCCATGGAATACATCAATGTAAAATTCCACGTAGCTCATCTCTTCTGCCAGAATTCATTTCTATCAATGTAATAAGCAAAAAGTGGCAGCAGTCCATCTAACCGAAGGACAACTCTAGAAGAATTAGTTAGTCAATTTACTGTTATTAAATATCCCATTTATCAAATGCTACATTGACTGGAGCACAAGTCTCATGCACATACACACACACACACACACACACACACACACACACACACACACACACAGCCACACATACATACATATATATATATATATATATATATATATATATATATATATATATATATATATATATATAAAATATCTGTACATATACATAAACACACACACACACACACACACACACACACACACACACACACACACACACACATATATATGTGCATATTATGGTATGTATATATGGAAACAAATCCAAGGTACCAAGGACCAAGAAACAAATCCAAGGTACCAAGGAACCAAGAAACAAATCCAAGGTACCAAGGAACCAAGAAACAAATCATATTATACATACACACACACACACACACACACACACACACATATATATATATATATATATATATATATATATATATATATATATATATATATATACAGACAGAGTTACTCATATATACATATAGGCGAGCATGTGTGTGTGTGTGTGTGTGTGTGCTTGCGCGTGTGTGTGCGTGCACGTGTAGATATACATATTTATTTCTGTATATATTTCGCACACACACACACACACAGACTGTTTCAATTTTGTTTTTAATTGTACAGTCTCATAAATGGTATGCAGAAGTAGTTGTGATATGGGGATACTGGCCCGTGCAGGGCGGCTTTCAAAAATTCTTTCCAAAAAATTTTATGCAACTCAGAGAAATTTACAGCTGGTGTCTTCAATGAGTTCACATTCGGTAAGTTTGACATTAAGAGAGATTTTGGCACCTGAAACATTATCTGTTGGCTAATAATTGGTTTGCATTTGAGAAGATAGTCAAGATCCAAAAAAGCCTGTTCTATAACATAAAGCTCAATTAGTTAGTTAGTTAGTTAGTTAGTTAGTTAGTTAGTTAGTTAGTTAGTTAGTTAGTTAGTTAGTTAGTTAGTCAGTCAGTCAGTTAGTTAGTTTACATTTCTTGACCGGGATAGTCTGACTGAATATATGTCCATTTCCAGCGGAGGCCCAGGGAGAAAAGCTCCATACAGATGAACACAAGACAGACAAGTACAAGTAAGTCTGGTACAAATTTACATGTTACACATTATCAATTTAGAGACAAATCAAGATGAAAACTTTTCAGTTATATATAGATATATAATTAATTTCCAGGTTTCAGTACAAGCACTAAACAATTCCTTATTCTTTTATATATCAATTCTTGGATCTTTGCAGTTTACATACAAGGAGAGAAACTAGTCCTTACTTATTCAGACGGTTTGTTCAGATTTATTTGGCTAGACCCTAATAAGAGTACACAGAGGAAGGGGGAAGAAATTAGTCAGGGGTGGAGCAAGGACATAGCCAGTGTTTTTTAAGGTATTGAATAAGATTCTTTTTGAATAGGGCTGAAGAGGGTTCTGAGGTTAGGTCTGCAGGAAGAGAATTCCATGTTTTACCAACAGAATTGGTAAACAGAGTTTCCCCGGCTGAGTTGTTAGCCTTAAGTGTGAGAGCTAACATTTTGTTGGAGGATCTGAGAGTTTTGAGGTTCTGGTAGGGAGTGATGAGACTTTTAAGATCAGGTGTGTGTTCTGGCTGGTAAAGGATCTTGTTGGCAATAACTAGTTGGTTGACCAGGAGTAGATTAGGTAGTTCAAGCCATCCTAGTAGTTTTAGGTCAAGGCAATGGTGAGTTCTATGAGCAAAAGCAGCTGCAAATTTGGCAATGTGATTATAGCAGACTGTGTACTTGTTCAGGTCAGTTTTACTCAAATTTGTGAATAGGGGAGAGGTGTAGAGAAGTGTAGACAGTAGATGTGTATGAGCAAGAGTAGTTTTGGCTAGGGAAGTTAAGAAGGGTTTGATCCTGTATAGAGCACCCAGTTTTTTATTGACTGTTTTAATTGTATGGTTGATATGCAGGTCAAACCTCAGGTTGTTAACAACTATTATTCCTAGGAGTTTAGTAAAGGGATCTGGTGAGATAATAGTACTATCCCTTGATTTAATAGAGATGGTTAGAGTGGAGGACCTGCGAGATGGAGAACAGCAGCAGTTTAGTTTTTTTGGGATTTAGTATAAGATGGCGATAGAGGAGCCAGTTGTTAACTGCATTAAAAGTACTTTGAGATAAGCCCAATAGCTCTTCAGGGGATGTGGCAAAACACATTAGGGTTGAGTCATCGGCATACTGAATGCAGGTAGCTTGTGGTACAACCTTGTGCAAGTCATTAATGAATAAGGAGAACAGGAGGGGTCCTAAGAGGGATCCTTGGGGAACTCTGAGTGCGATAGGTAGAAGGGTAGATAAGTTATTTTTCCAAAGGACTGCCTGCTGTCTACCATTCAGATATGATTTAAACCACTGTGTGGTCTGGGTATCTAGGGAATTTGATTCTAAGGTTTGCAAGAGCAGTTGGCGATTTACCATGTTGAAAGCCTTGGAAAGGTCTAGGAAGATGGCTGAGCAAAGTTTATCACTATTACGGTTTTGGTTTATGACATTTGCAAAGGAAAGTAGGCAGTGGTGGTACTACGGCTTGGTCTAAAGCCATGATGAGAGATTGTCAGGAGATTGTTTGCTAGTAGATGGGTCAGGAGTTGTCTATGGATACATTTTTCCATGATTTTGGCTAGAGGAGACAGGATAGCTATGGGTCTGTAATGCTCCTTTATGGAGCGGAATTAAATGGGAAATCTTCCGGATAGTGGGAATGGTAGCTTACGATATAGTTCTGTTTATTAGAATGTATATCGGATAGGCTACCGCATCAGCTGCTTTTTGTAGGTACTCTGCAGGGAGGAGGTATGCGGCTAGGGTGGTTGATTTTAGTTTACTAATTATTTTTTGAATAAATGAGGCTGAGACTGGTTGAAGTTAAAAGATGTTTTGGGTACTGGGTGTAGTGGCAGTTGGATTAGGTCCACTGGGGGATAATTTATTAGCTAGTTGTTGGATGGTTTCAGTAAAGAAGTTATTAAAGGAACTGTCGACTTCTGCAGGGGTGTTAGTTTTTAAATTTGTGGGGATAGGGGTGGAGAATTGCCCTGGGTAGAGAAGCTTATTTAGACCTGCCCAGAATTTTTGTGGTTTATTTTGGTGTATCTGTTGTAGGTGGCAATAATGATTTTTTTTATATTGGACATAACAGATTTTTTAGTATCATTCCTTAATTGTCTATAAGTAAGATGGTCTGTTAGGGTTTTAGTGACTCGCCAGGTGGCCTATGCTTTGTTCCTAAGTAAGATTTTTTGCCTAGTTTCTGTTGTAAGCCATGGGGTAGGTTTAGTTTTCATTCTAATAGAACATTCTGGAGCATGGGTGTTTAGGATGGATAAGAATTTGCTGTTAAAGTATTTTACAGCCTCCTCAAGTGGCAGATGTCTGAGGGCAGACCATTTGCAAACTTTGAGGTCAGTTTTGAAATTAGTAAGGTTGAAGTGTTTCTTATTCCTGATTATTTTATAGATAGGTTGTTTAGGGATTCCAGCCTTCTGTCTGATAATATAGGTGAGAAGGTGATCACTTATGCTGTCAGGAAGGGTTCCAGCTTTATATATGTCGGGTTGACCATTAATAAGGATCCAGTCTAGGATAGTTTCTTTATCATTAGGTTTAGTTATCCTGGTAGGGGAGGTAATGACTTGTGTGAAACCATAAAGGTTAATATGTTTAGTAGGGGGTTCTGAGGAGCAGGTGTACCAGTCTATGTTAAAATCCCCAAGAACAATGGTTTCTTGGGGGTAACTATTTGACACCCAGTTTAGAATGTCCTCAAGAATTTGTATGTTTTTACCTGGGAGGATGTAAACACAGACAATATATATGCATTTATTTTTATTGATTTGCAATTTAGTAGTAATAATTTCAGCCTTGTCCTTTCTAGTTGTTTGAGGGGTGTCAATGGACAGCTCTAGCATAGATTTATATAGGACGGCTACCTCCCACCCTTCTTAGTTGTGCGGTCAGCTCTTAATATATTATAACCTGGTGATATAATCTCATTATCTGAGGTGGATGGTTTAAGCTAGGTTTCAGTGAGACAAAGAATATCTGGACAGAGGTGTTCAAGTAGGGCATGGAGGTGATGGACTTTATTATTTATACTTCTAATATTTAGATGGTTAATCAGGAGTGAGTTGGGTGGACTGTTTAGGGTGTGGGTGTTAAGGGAAGAGGTAGTCAGGATGCTGGAGTGATCGATAGGGGCTGGGCCAGGGTTTGGGTGGATGTCACCATCCATAATGAGATTACATGGAGTTTTGATAGTCAACTTCAGAAACTTGATAATAAGGGTCTGGTATTTTTTAGCTTTTGGGTTGATGTAGATAGTTTTAATAGGTAGGATGTGCTTGAAGGTGAGAGGAGCTAGATATAAAGGCAGTGTTCAAGTGATCTAACTGACTGGGTACAGTCAGAGTGATAGTGTGCCTTCCTGGGAAGTGAAAGTCATAAAAACTTGATATTCATAAGCAGTCAAAATGTATGGGATAAGCATCAGTGGTAATATGGGGTAAATTAGTGATGGGAGCCATGTTGCCAT
Organism: Protopterus annectens; assembly: GCF_019279795.1. Taxonomy (NCBI): domain Eukaryota; kingdom Metazoa; phylum Chordata; order Ceratodontiformes; family Protopteridae; genus Protopterus; species Protopterus annectens. The sequence goes on from NC_056748.1 coordinate 575,330,519, forward strand.
AGTAAGGATATTGGTGGGTCTATGGGGTATGAAATAGAAAATTAGGGTGGGTAGGGGAATTTCAATTACTTGTTCAGAAAAGTTGATTGGTTAAGGAAGAGAGCGAGTAATTTCAAAATGAGATTTCGACAATGTTGTTTTTAATAGCAGAGCTTATCGAAATATGAAGTGATGCTATGAATAGTCATCCACCTGCAACCAGTAGTGCTGTAGCTAGGTCAATATGTGCCTTGTGAGTACTCCCCCAGATGGCAAAATCCCCTTAACAATCCAAACTTGGGGACACAAATAACTAGTGGATCTGGCTGACTTGAGTTTGCAGATGACTGCAAGCTGGGAGCAATCATTGAATTTCCAAATGTGTGACCATCCTACAGGAAGGTTTGTTCCAAATAAATAATTGGTGATCTAAGGACATCATTGCCCCCCTTTATTCAGCCCTCATTAGACAAATCATTGAGTATAATGTCCCCTTTGTCCTCTATCTGTCCAGACACACATAACAACTAAAATGCCCACTACCTTCCTAAAAGGACATAAGGTCTAAACAATATGTCCTGCATGGACTGCCTCAGAGCCCTGGCAGTTTACTTTAATTACTATGGACTACAAAGAGGTGACCTGAGCCTAGTAAACAAGATGTCCTCCGACTCAATACTAATGGATTTATTGCACATCAGCAAGTCAAATGGCATCATAAAGACTCAGTCTAGGGATCTGAACCTCTTCTGCAATATCAACAGAACAGTTTGGATAGCAAGTATATCTCACAGAGGATACCACTGCTCTGGAATAGACTCCCCATCCATGTAAAATACATCTCATCCTTGTCCATATTCAAAAAGAACTTAAATCTCTGGATGGAAAATAGAAAATTTATCCCAGGACTGCCCTCTATATTATTAATGGATAAAAGCAGCTTGTAAATGCTTGGGTCCCCTCAAATTATCTATAGTAAAATCCCAGTTATTCTCACTACAGGTATTATATAATTATCAAGCATAAGATGAGAAGGCCAGTCTAACAGCAAATTGGATAAGTTAATTTGAGTACCAATAGGGAATTTGGCTAGGCAAAAATAGCCTAGCCTAGTACTTATCTATAAACGTATGAACAAAAAAAAAATCCTTCAGCAAAATTTTAAGACGAAAAAAGGCTTCAAATAAAGTTGTTTGCTTTAGCCACATACACACAGCAGTCTCTGTCATTCACATAGTGTACCAATACCAAGCAGATGCTCCTTTGTTTCACTATAAGAATGAAACTCATGTTACATTTAAGCAAACTTCCTGTTTGTTTTAAGCAGAACTCATACCTAATGGGACTAACCCAGTCAACAAAGTGTAACTAAAAAGATTTTATATATATATATATATATATATATATATATATATATATATATATATCTATATATATATATATATCTATATATCTATATATATATATATCTATATATATATATGGATCTAGGGCTATTGAATAAAAGTTCAATAGTCCAAATCCACAATCACCGAACACACTATAACGAAAGCGCTTTCACCGAAAAAGCACTTTTGTTAAAGTGCATTAAAAAAAAAACAATAAATCTACTTTTATGCAGGGGGGCAACCCCCCCCCTGCATCCTCCATGTGGGGTCTGTGCCCCCCACACACCCCCTACTTTAATATTCTCACTCTGAGATCGCACTACAGTGAGAAAAAGGGAATATTCCTTTATCCGCACCGTAGTACGATCTCCGCAACAGTCATTCCCCACGACTCCCTCTAGCTGCAGGCATACTTCTGCAAAAGTGCTTTTTCGGTAAAAAGCACTTTCGCGTATGCCCGGCTGTTTGTGCTTCGGTGAAAAGTTCCTTCGGGAATCAGTGCCGATCCTGTATATAGATATAGATATAGATATATATATATATATATATATATATATATATATATATAGATATATATATATATATATATACACACACACACACACACACACACACACACACATATATATATATATATATATATAAAGAGAGAGAGAGAGAGAGAGAGAGAGAAAGTCGAATACTACTTTGGTTGACATGCATAATGTCAAATAAAACTGATCTGCATTATGCATGTTAACAAACTACTACACATGCACCCCCCCCATACCCCATGTTAATCATATATTCTAACTCCAAGATTGCACAATCCCCAGGAAAAAGGGTATATTCCCCTACCAGGGGATTGCAGGTCTCGCACGCGTCAACCATCTGTTAAGTCAACCAAATTGAGAAAATTAAACAAATGGCCAAAGTATCATTGTATCATCCGAAAAACTTATAGGGACTCCTGTGTATGTGTGTATGTGTATAAAAAAAAAAAAAATATATATATATATATATATATATATATATGGGATCCGTACAGATGCGCGACTGCATCTTTCACCGAATCCCAATTTGGTGAGCATACTTGCACGAAAGTGCTGTTCACCGAAGCAGCACTTTCGCGTAAGTATGCTTGTTGTTCTGGTCATACTACGGTGCGGTAAGGGAAAATTCCCTTTTCCTCACTGTAGTGCGACCTTGGAGTGATAATGTTAAAGTAGGGGGTGCGGGCTTGCCCCCCACATCAGGGGGTGCAGGGGGGCTTGCCCCCCTGCATTCAAGTCGAATTTTTTTTTTTTTTTTTTTAACGTACTTTTTAACGAAAGTGCTTTCGTTAAAGTGTGTTTAGTTGTAATGGATTCGGGCTTTTGAAAAAAAAAGTCCTAGATCCATATATACATATACACACATATATACACACACATACGTATATATATTTATATATTCATATATATATATATATATATATATATATATATATATATATATATACATATACATATACATACATATAAATACGTATATATATATATATATATATATATATATATATATATATATAGAGAGAGAGAGATATAAAATGTATATGTGATACATTCAAAAATGACAAATACAGAACAGCATTTCTCCTGTCCACCTGGTGAATCTGGACATACTGGGGCAATGCAGCAATTGCCTCATGTACACAGACAACCCTCTCCTCCTACCACCCAACACTACAACCTGTGGAAGATGCACTTACATAGCCAAAATGGAAGCAAAGCTCTCTCCACCCAAGATTGTTCTAGACAGTCAAGAGGAGATGGTTAACACCCACACTACACCTCAAGCAACACATAGCCCTTCTAAACCCACACCTCCAACACCCACACATAGCAACACTAAATCCACATATGCAGAGGCCCTTAACTGTAACCTGCCCAAGCAACAAGGACCTCTGAAGCTGAAACGCAAACAAACACCAATCACAACCAAAGTATCACATAGTTCACAACACCAGTGTGCCACCCAGCAACAGCCCCTAAGGCAAGACAATGTACCTAACACTTTAGTCATAGGTGACTCTATAGTCCGGCACACTGATGTCCCTCTCACTAGGTTGAACAGGGAGAAAATTACAGTCAGCTGCCTGTCGGGTGCCAGGATCCACCACATAATGCATGCACTCAAGTCACTCCACAACAAGTACAAATATGACTCTGTCATTGTCCATGTTGGAGTGAATGACTTGAGACGTACCTCCCTGGACTACATGAAAAGAGACATGGAAGAGCTCTCGGATCATGTGGCCCAGGCAGGTATGACCATAGCCCTGAGTAGCATCCTGCCTTCGCCCAGAATGATACCACAATATAAGGACAAAATGATTGACTTCAACAATTGGCTAAGCTTCTGGTGTCATTCAAAGGGGATCCAGTATCTGTCTGCCTGGGACGACATGATTGACAGACCATGATGCTTTGCCAGAGATGGTCTGCACTTGTCGCCCCTGGGATTCAGGTTACTGGCTAAGGCTCTTGCAACCCCTATAGTGCCTTTTTTAGGCAAAGTTCAAAGGACAAAACCACCACCATAACAGGTACAAGCATGCAAAATCTGAAGGTAATGCTACTCAATGCTAGAAGTCTAAACCTCAAAATGCACTCTCTCGAGGCACTCCTAAAAATGGAGAACATCGATATCTGTGCAGTAACTGAGACCTGGTTCAAGGCTCCAGAGAGCACCCCTGCAATACCAGGCTACAACTCTTACCACACTTTTCGGCCACCAAACCAGGACCGAAACACTAAAGGTGGAGGAGTGTCAATATTCACCAAGGATATTCACACCACCAGGCTAGTTGCCCAACACAATGCATCTGAAATTCTCCAGGTGCAACTAATACTAGGTAAGACTGCAATCCAAACTGTAGCTTGCTACAGATCCCCCACCATACCCCAAGATTCTCACTACACCTTTCTAAACATACTGGAAAATATTAAGATAGAACCAAACACCCTAATACTGGGTGATTTTAACTACCCTGCCATTAACTGGGAAAACTACTCCTGTACCAACACCTTTGCCCAACGGTTCTTGGAATTCATAAATTCCAATGCCCTGGATCAACTAATCCATAGTCCCACCAGGGGGTCCAATATTCTAGACCTGGTCATTACCAACATGGGAAATCGATGCTCCACACCTATGGTCACCCCCTCGTTAGTCAAGTCTGACCATAAGCTAATCACCCTTAACATCCAGATCCCACCCCCACTCCCCAGTAAGGAAACCTCCATAAAAAACTTCTCCAAAGCTAACTTCATACTACTCAAGTCAGAAATGACAAACTTCATGACACCCATGCAGACGGGAACTGAAAGTTCAACTGCTGAATCCTACACTAAGGCACTGTACGAGCACATCCACTCATGCATGAATCGTGCTATCCCAAATAGAACCAAGGTGCTCTCATCCAAAAAAAGGAAGCCAATCTGGTGGTCCCCTGCCATAAACAAACTTTACAACAAAAGGAAGAAACTGTTGCAGAAAAGAGGAAAATCCCAGGATGCAAAAATCTCCCTTACAAGCCTCAGTAAGAAACTGAGATCCCTCATAAAATCCTCCAAAGCTAGTTACAAAAATAAAATTGCCAAAGATTCCAAAGACAACCACAAGGCATTCTATAACTATGTCAAGAATCTAAATGGCAATGCTCAGATCTGCTCTGAGCTAAAACAGAATGGCATTAAATATACTGATCCCAAGGATATTGCCAATATCCTGGCAGATCGATTCAGTGCCAACTTCACCCCCCTCTCACCCCCTAAATGGCCCATCTCAATACCGGAAGATTGCCAAATTCTGGTAATAATGGCCACACAGGTAAAAAATGCACTCTCCAAAGCTAAGAATACAGCATCCATGGGACCAGATGACATCCCGGGCTGTGTACTACATGAACTACAAAATGAACTGGCACCTCACCTAAGTGTCATGTTTAATCATAGCCTCACGTCAGGATTCGTGCCCACTGAGTGGCGCACAGCTACAGTTATCCCACTCCACAAGGGGGGATCCACCTTGGATCCCAGAAACTACCATCCCATCAGTCTGACAAGCCTTATCTGCAAGGCCATGGAGCGTATTATCATGGAACTTATAAACAAAGACATTGGCAACCTTCAAACACTGGACCCCACCTAGTTTGGGTTCGTGAAGGGCCGATCTTGTCTCCTGAACCTGATTGACTTCTTCGAATCAGTCTCCAGAGCCATAGACAAGGGTAAGGTGGTCCACACAGCCTATCTAGACCTTGCCAAGGCCTTTGACACCATCCCCCACTCTGGAATCATAGATAAACTTACTAAACTGGGCATTAATCCCTACATCACCCAATGGGTTGCTAACTGGCTTACTGAAAGAACCCACACTGTAAAAGTAGCCGACTCCAAATCCAGCTCCAGACAAGTGACAAGTGGAGTACATCAGGGTTCAGTCTTGGGACCGCTCTTGTTTGGCATCTACTTCTCTGAAGTACAGGCCAACACTAAGGGACTCTGGCTAACAAAGTTCGCAGATGACTGCAAACTGGGAGCCATTATTGAATCCCCAAATGATGTGGATACTCTACAAAAGGGCCTTACAGAAACAGATGCTTGGTGCCAGAGCCATGGGCTCAAGCTCAATGCCAAGAAATGTATAGTTATCCCCTTTGGGAAAAAACATGTATCTGTGAATTACCATATAGGTGGCAGTACACTAAACACCGAAAGTGTGATAACAGACTTAGGGACACAGGTGGACAGTGGTCTCAGCTTCGATAACCACATCGCCACAACAGTCAGGAAATCCTTCTATATGGCACACCTCATCACTACGGGCTTTTCATCCAGAAAAAAGGAGGTCATTGTCCCACTGTACTCATCCCTCATTAGACCCATTATAGAATACAACGCCCCATTTGGTATGTACCTCTCAAGACATCTGCAACAACTGGAAAGGCCGCAGAAATACCTCACTAAAAGAATCACAGGCCTAAAGCAGATGCCCTATGCTGACTGCCTTAAAAAACTCCAGCTATACTCTGTCGCATATCGTGTACTCAGAGGCGATCTCTGCTTAACATACAAGGCCATGTCAAACCCAGAGCTGTTGGACATGCTACACTTAAAGAAATCCCAATCACTCAGAGCCACACGCTCCAGGGATCTAAACCTTGTCATCACAATAAACAAAACATGCTGGAGGGATAGGTTCCTGACCCAGAGACTCCCCAGACTCTGGAATAGATTGCCCATACATGTCAAGCAGAGTGCCTCTCTGGCCCTCTTCAAAAGGAACCTTGATGATTGGATGGGAGAAAGGAAATTCACCCCGGGGATCATGTCAGTTGCCCTGCTAGACAGGGGTCCAGGGAAGTAAATAGTGTGGGAAAAAATAGCCAGGGAATTGTTATGGCTGGGCTTGTATAAGCCCTAGGGCTGATAGCCTAGTACCAACCTATGAACCTATGAACCTATGAGCAAAAAGAGTGCCCATAAAAGGTCGGTCTAAAACAGTAATTTTATAAGTTTGTGGTATTATGTGGACCAGCATTTCACCTTTTCCCCGCTGTAGTGTGATCTTAATACTGGTATATATAATTATCAGGGGAGGTGCAGTGGGGCTTGCCCACCTGCATAGAATGCTTGTCTAGTTTTTCAATGTTTTGTGTTTCAATCTTTATTGGTCAATCATTGGTCATATGGAATTTCTGCCATTTGGCATTTTGAACGTATTCCATATATATCTATGTATATGCACACACACACACACACACACACACACACACACACACACACAGAAATCTATATCTGTATATGTGTGTGTGTGTGTGTGTGTGTGTGTGTGTGTGTGTGTGTGTGTGTGTGTGTGTGTGTGTGTGTGTGTGTGTGTGTGTGTGTGTGTGTGTGTGTGTGTGTGTGTATATATATATATATATATATATATATATATATATATATATATATATATACCAGACGGTGTCCCCGGCTGCGTCCTACATGAACACCAAGAAGAGCTAAACCCAAACATAAAACTACTGTTCATTCTCAGCCTTACTACAGGATATGTACCCAAAGAGTGGCGTACAGCAACAGTGGTCCTTCTCCACAAAGGTGGTGCCTCAACGGATCCTGGAAACTATCGCCCCATAAGCCTGACTAGCTTGGTCTGCAAAGCTATGGAAAGGATCATCATGGACCTCATAAATAAAGATATTGGGGATCTACAGACACTGGATCCTACCCAGTTTGGCTTTGTTAAGGGCAGATCCTGCCTCTTAAACCTGGTTGATTTCTTTGAAACAGTCACCAAGGCCATTGACGAGGGGAAGGTGGTCCACACAGCCTACCTGGACCTCGCAAAAGCCTTCGATACAATACCCCACTTGGGCATTATAGATAAGCTCACCAGCTTAAATATAAACCCCTATGTCACTAGATGGGTTGCAAACTGGCTCAAGGACAGAACCCACATGGTTAGAATTGCTGGAGCCATGTCAGACTGCAAACCAGTTACAAGTGGTGTCCCACAAGGCTCAGTCCTGGGACCTCTCTTGTTCGGTATGTATTTCTCAGAGGTACAGGCCAACACGAAAGGACTATGGCTGACCAAGTTCGCAGATGACTGCAAACTGGGCACTATAATTGACTCTCCAGCCAACACAAGCATTCTCCAAAAGGGCCTCATAGAAACAGACAACTGGTGCCAGAGCCATGGCCTCAAGCTAAATGCCAAAAAGTGTATAGTCATCCCCTTTGGCAAAAACAAAGTGCCCACAAATTACCACATAGGTGGTAATCCATTAAATACAGAAGAAGTAATTAGGGACCTGGGGACCCAAGTTGATAGCAATCTCTCATTTGACAGCCACGTGGCCAAAGTGGTTAGAAAAACATTTTATATAGCCCACCTAATCATGAAGGGATTCACATCTAGATCAGGGGAGGTCATCGTGCCTCTTTACTCATCCCTTATCAGGCCCATAATTGAGTACAATGCCCCTTTTGGGATGTACCTTACCAGACACCTGCAGCAACTGGAAAGACCCCAAAAGTACCTCACCAAGAGGATCAAAGGGCTCAAACAGATGCCATATGCTGCCCGGTTAAAGAAACTCCAGCTCTACTCAGTGGCATACCGCCTGCTCAGAGGCGATCTGTGCCTGACGTATAAAGCCATGTCCAACCCGGAATTAATGGACATGCTACACCTCAGAAAATCCAAATCCCATCAAGCTACGCGCTCGAGAGACTTGAGCCTCAGCACTGAAATAAATAGGACATGCTGGAGGGACAGATTCATAACCCAGAGGCTCCCTTCACTCTGGAATAAAATCCCAGTCCAGCTTAGGCAGAGTCCATCATTGACTCTCTTCAAGAGGAATCTTGATGAGTGGATGGGAGATCGTAGGTTTACCCCAGCTATCACTTCTGTGTCACTGTTAGACAGGGGCACAGTATACTAACCTCGAAAAAGGGCATAGCAAAATTAATTTAAAATGGGTGGCGAAAGCCAAACACACTCTGGCTAGGCTTATAAAAGCCCTAGGGCAGATAGCCTAGTATGAACCTATGAACCTATGAACCTATATATGTATGTATGTATGTATATATATATATATATATATATATATATATATATATATATATATACTAAACTAAACTAAACAAGGAACTTGGAGCACTGATCAAATCAACCAAAGATAGATATGAGGTGAAAATATCCACCTAGGTAAAGGATAACCACAAAGCTTCCTTTAACTGTACTAGAAACCTCAGAAACAGTGGCAAGCACTGTATAGACCTAATGATATCACCTGCTCAGACCCAGAGAACATTGCCAATCTACTAGCTGACAAATTTAAAGTCCCTACTCCCTACCCTTTCTCCTTTTATCCTAACTCAAATATCTACCTCCCCATTTTCCTCTCTGTCTCTACTTCCCCTAACTCATCTCTCCCTTACCTCATTTAACCTACATACCCCCCCCCACACTGATCATATTTCCCCTGTGGGAACATATATATTGTAAGTAACTCTTTAGTTTTAATTGACTTGTAAATACCTACTTTTTATTGTAATAGACTTAACTTCTATGTTAGCAATGATAGGGACTATATATTTGCAAACATTTACTAATTGTTATATAATTTCTGTTTTTATCTTCTAAATTGTATCATCATATACTTTTGTTTTCATGCACTCTTCTTGTACTATAACAATCTGTTATTTTATATATTGTATCTATGGAGCTTTTCTCCCCAGGACTCCATTGAAAATGGACTCTTTTGGCCCAATAGACCATCCTGGCAAACAAACTTCAAATAAATAAATAAAAATAAATCTTTCTTCACAACACAGCTTATATCTAAAAGTATGATGTCCAGGTCCAGGAATGTAATCATTCCACTGTACTCAGCACTGATTAGGTCAGTCATTGAGTATGGTCCCTTTCGGTAGGTACTTGTCCAAATCCTCACTAAGAAAATCAAGGTTCTAAATCATAAAAATTATGTGGATCAGCTCAAAGACATGTCCCCTCTTCTCGTTATCATACAGGCTACTGAAAGGCAACCTCTGCTTCACATATAGAGCATCAGCAGACCCTATCCTTTCAGACCTATTACTGGTTTGCAAGTCCAGTGGTGGAGTGAGCACCCATTCAAATAATCTCAGTCTCTTCTGCAACATAAATAGGACATGTTGAAGGGATAGGTAAGTATCACAGAGAATTCAGCTTTTATGGAACCAGTTTCCACTCCACATAAAGTACTTCTGTTACTCTGTTAAATTGCAGTTTAGGTGAATGGATGAGTAACTGCAAATTCACCCCCAGTTTAGCATCATTATCACTCATGAATAACAAGTAAATGTAAAACCACACCAACCTCAGTTCGGGTACTCAAATGAGCTTTTAATAAGTAATAAAAACACATAAGGTTAAGCGTTTTCATCTGCAAGCTAACAGACTTTATCAGAACAAGAATTAACACTACATATTTTGTATTTACTTATCTAGATGATACATTAAAATTTGATAAACATATCTGCCTTAATTAAAAAAAGTCCACTCCAAGCTTGGTGCTCTCGACAGGGTTAAACCTTACCTTACTCAGAAAACTACGGTGGCCACTGCAACATCTCACTTGCTATCCACCCTCCTCTACTGCTCTCAAATCCTTACCAACCTATCCAAAACTGACCTTAATAAACTACAGTCCTGTTATAACAATATACCTAAGTTTGTCACCAATCAACCTATAAAAACACCACTGTACATCTCTTCGACTACTCAGTTGGCTAGAACTTCCCAACCTGTTAACACTGAAGCAACTTTCTTTTGTCCATAAAATCATTTACAACCCTACAGACTGCATTTCTCTTTCAAACCTAGTCCAACCAAACTCTGTGAGCTCCTTAGGTAATCTAACAAACTAATGTTAAAAGTGACCCAGTCTGACAATTATCATGGCAACTCCCTCTACTCATATAGAATAGCCAAGGACTGGAACAATCTACCTCAGCACATCCAAAAAAATCCCAATCTGTCCGCATTTAAAACTACCCTGATAGATTATTTAAAGACTAACTGGCTTTGCCCCTGTATTTCTCCTGGCTGGTCTCTCTTCATATTACTGCTCATCTCTAGCATGACATTTTCTGTTACTGCACATCTGTTGCATTACTTGCATACCGTCTCTCTAACTGTACTTATGAACATTGTATATTATCGTAACCTCTATGACCTGTATTCCTTATTTAGACTTGTAACATTTTTTAATTTATTTTTTCTGAAATAATTGTACTTTTACTAATTTGTAATCTTGTGGAGTTTTTCTCCCTGAGTCTCTGCCGAAAACAGATATTTTTCTACCCAGTCGGATACTACCCGGTTAACAAATGTAAATAAATAAATAAATAAATAAAAATAAAAGTGTTGGAGGGAGCCAGAGTTTTTGAAAGCTGGACAGTTGTTGTGTCCTGGGCAGGACACAACCCATATAGCGTAAAGGCTACTGCAGCAGTGGAAATAGACATTGATAGAGGAACAATTCTGCATATAAAACTGAAAGGCTTTAAATAATTTATAAGCAAGGCTAGTCAATCATCCATATAAGGTTCAGAAGGAGAAAAAAATGTTTCCTTTCCTAAGAAAATTCCCAGTAAAATGATGGGTAACAGGGCAACCCCGCTCTGGGAAAGAAATTCCTGAGGGTGAAAAGACAAAGAAAAACATCATCTCTCTCCTCCAATACTGACAGGAGTGGTTCTCCCTTACACAAATGGTTTCCTTCAGAAACAGATAATTAACAAAGGATTTTCCAACAGGAAATTCTTAGTACATATGTTAGAATAGTAGTAAACTGTTTCAATAACAACTGCATAAACAGTAGTAATAAAAGCTAATAAACTTTTAAGTATTCATAGCTGCATAGGAAGTGCATGTCTCCCAGTCCTTCGATGCTCTCTAAGAAACACACCAAATGGACTAAAAGATAAGTGACCAAGGAGGTCAGAATAGCCACAGCAAGGTCATCAACAAGCAGCTAAGGCAATTTAGAAGTTGGGCAAAAACAAAGTCTCTAAAATTAACATTTATTTCTTGTAGCTTGATAAAGGAAAACCTGAATTGTTGGTATTCGTACCTATCCTACCTGCTAAAGGAGTCTGAAAAGTGGGTAGTAGAATCTAAAATCTTGAAGAGGCAGTCTTACCTATTAAATTAAAACTGAAGTTTAAGGTGTAATTTTAAAGTGATGACCATGAAACACATTGGTCCTAGTCCCTGGTCATCAGTTTTGACAGAAAAACAAGCCTGTTTCTCACAAAAAAGTAGTTTTAGCCCACAGCCTCAAGATTTAACAAAAAAGGCAGACCCTTTCCTCACAAAAGTGACCCTCACCAGCAAATTCATTAATAAAAAAAACAAGACTGATTATGAACAACGGTTGAGATTTGAGTTAAAAGTATTCAATGACTGTCCTCAAAACTAGATGTTTTAAGTGTTAGCCACAAATTTAAACAGAAGTCATATTTTTTCTCACAGAACATATTTGCAGTGAATGTCTGTATAAAAAGCTAAGAGCAGATTTCAGTAGAATTGGCATTTAATAAGTAAAGCGAAACAATCATGAATAAATGCAATGTTTTGAGATAAGCTTAATGACAGCCCTAAGAACAAAAGCTTTAGGTCTTTGATAATAGTTTAAATAGTAAAGTCAACCTTTTCCTCATAAAAATAAGTTTTTGTAGTGAATTCTTCCAAAAGAAACCAAAATCTTTTTTCCAATGGAACCTGCAATTAATATGAGGTTAAATGAAACAATCCTGAATGATCAGATACATTTTGATGTAAAAATCTTAATGACAACCCTTAAAATAGTAGCTATACCTACTAGCTTCAATTCTGATTAAAAATAAAAGTTTTCCTCCAGAAACAGTTCATTAAAAAGGGTTTCCCCACAGGGAATCCTAAGCACATAAGTCAGGATAGAGGTAAAGAATTTATATGACACCCGCATGTCATAGAAACACAAGTCTGTGTTTATAGAAGTTTTCCTACATTTGCACACATTTTTCTGTATTTGGGAACATTTCTCAGGTTTTGTGAACTTATTTCCAAGAATTCCTGATACTACAGGAGTTCTGCCTTTTGCCGTAAAGCACTTGTCACTGCACTTGAACTAAAAAAAAACAGTTTGTTTTACATTAAGAGGGTTTTATTCTGCACTCCCATGAGAGCAGAGGGCTGCGTCAACCCATATGAGTTGGGAAATGCTGGTGTTTATCTGATCATCCCGAGGGATAACTGTTTAAAAGTCTTTCATCCTGTTGGTATAAAAGCCTTACATTTTTTGAGACTGTGCTCATTTATTCAGAGCTTCCCTGTGCCTGGCTTGGTCATCTGTGAATACAAGACCTTGGATTACATCTAAAACATCTGTGGACCTACAAAGTTGATAAAAGTATTTTTTTGCACTTGCTGTATCTTTTGCTATTAAACAGTTCTGTGTGGCATTTATCGATTTTCTGAATTTATCACTGTTTTTCAGCCTACACTTGGTAAGGAAATGCCATCTGTTTGTTACTGTACTGCTCTTAGGTTGTTTTAACAGTATTCTGATATTTCATAACCTTCTCTGATAACGCAAAAGCTGTTCTGAGTTTGCCAAAATATTTCTAAGTTTTCCAAAGTTTTTCTATGTTTGTAGAAGTTTTCCTATATTTGTGCACATTTTTCTCTATTCAGGAACATTTCTCAAGGTTTGTGAACTTATTTCTAAGGATTCGTGATAGTGACTGCATGTTTTCTGCCTTTTGTTGTAAAGCATTTGTTACTACACTTGAGCTCAAAAACAGTTCATTTTATATTGAGGGTTTTATTCTGCACCCTGGTGGGAGCAGAAAGGTGTTTCAACCCATCTGAGTAGGGAACTGCTGGTGGAAAGCTTATTGCATGCTTACCTGATTGGCTTGAGGGCTTAAATGTGTAAAAGTCTTTCATCCTGCTGGTATAAAAGCCTCACATTTGTGCATCATTCAAATGTGGTTACCTGTGCCTTGTATATAAGCAAACCACTCCAGTTTAAAATCCTCTATAGGAAATGCTCTCCATAGTCTCCTACTGTTCATAGCTGCTTGAAGAGCTGCCAGTTCATGCAGAGGGCAGCACCTTGGCAGATCATCTAATAGTATACTAGCTGCTACTCTTAAACCCAATACCCTTCCTGCCTGGGTGATAATTTATTATTTCAGTTACTTTATACAGCATTTCTCTCTCATTCTCCTTTTAGAGACCTTAACGTAATAATTGTTTTTGTCTCCATCTTTTCATTTAGTGACCACTGTCCCTGTGAACGGGTTCTCTCTCAGTCCCCCACTTGCTGAATCCTTGGCCATTGGCCACATCTGCAGTGAAGAAACCAGCCACAAGGACTCAAGGGCTTTAAAAAGAAAATAAGTTACTGTAGGTGTCCAGCTATGTTTCCCTCTTAGCCTGCTACTGTAGAAAGTACCTGGTCTAAAGCAGAAATAAATGGCTCTACTCACGGCCAGGGACAGCAGCTGCACCCCCATCCCCATCTGCTGTAAATACATTCCCCAGTTAACTTTTTCTTTTTGTTATCAGTAAGCCAAGATAAAGCTCTAGGCGAAAAAAAGATAACCCAGTAGATACACTGGAATTGCCCACTTGTAAAATAGAGGCAAAAAGGTACTTAAACTGCCACTTTTTGTCTGCTTCAAACTAGGTATCTACCCAGAAAGGACACAGTTGAAATCAGGTCTATAGATTGCTTTTCCCTACTAGATTCTAATAACTCCTAACAATTTGGCTATTTAGACACTTACCCTGCAATCTTTAGCCTGGGGGAGTTCTAGCCCGCTCTGTTCGCTACACTCACTCACCTCTCTTCCCTGCCCCTATTCCCACCCACCCCCAGTACCCCTACATTTATTCTTAGCCTTAACCCCACCCCTAATTGCCAGCAATTATGCTACACCACTACTCATCCCTCCTCCTACATCCAACACAATCATGCTACTACCTAATATAATAACAATCCTAACCTGCGTAGTTCTAGCTCACATTACATCCTACCAAGGCTCCACCGTCACATGCCCCAACAACTTCCACTGTACTCTCTCAACACCCTCCCTCAAACATTTACACTATAACTACACAACCCCTGCCACCAAAACCATCCTTCCAATACACACACTCCATTACCAAACACCTAACACACTCAAAATAAAATATCCCTAAGATACCATAAGCAATTTACTATGTATATAAAACATATCCTAAACTCCCTCTATAAACTAGCCCTCGCTGGAAACATCCATCCAAACCCTGGTCCTCCCAAATCCAACCCAACCACAAACCCTAGTCCAAGCAACCCCACCACAACTCAACTCCTAGCCAACAAGAAAACAACAGACCTACTTATAATGTCCCTAAACATCAGAAGCATATGCAATAAAATCCAAGAACTACACACCAGCATAAGCATTTATTCCCCAGATATTTTCTTCCTAACTGAAACCTGGCTCAAACCTCACATCAAAAGTGAGGAAATACTTCCAGCTGAATACAACATCCTCCGCATAGACAGATTGTCCTAAAAAAGAGGTGGTGTAGCATTGATATTTAAACACCACCTCAATATTCAACTCTTGAACTCATCTGCCCCTCACCACTACAATGAAGAAATCCTTTATGCCAATCTCAAACTAAACCCAAACAAAACAATCAATATCACAGGATGCTATTTCCCACCAGGGCAAAATATTACACCACTAGAAAATCTCCTGAGCTGGGCTACTCTATCTCTACCCCAGGTAACCATCATTCTCGGTGACTTTAACATCAACTGGCTATCCTGTAATAACAGTCTCCCAACCATTCACCTTAATCTCCATGGGTTCACTGAACTCATTCTATCCCCTACCCAAACCAACAAAAAATGAACAATCATACCTTACTTGACTGGATCCTAGTCAACAAAGCCCCTCACTCTTACCTAGTAGGTTGCTTACCTGACAGTCTTAGTGACCACTCCCCCACTTTAATAATTCGGCACCACATAAACAGTCTGAAGCCCATTATCCACAGGCAAATACAGAACAAGTCCAACTTCAACCCCAACTCCTTCAACTCCTCCCTGCAAAAAATTAACTGATCACCACTAAAATACCTCAACCTAGATGAGGCTGTCCACTTCTTCAACAGTACCTTCCTCTCCATCCTAAACACCCATGCTCCTGTAAGAAATGCCAAAGTCAGATCTAGGCATGCCCCATGGTTACAGAAGACCACCAGAACCCTAATGAAATCCAGAGATAAGGCCTGGGAGCACTGGTGACTAACAAAAAATAACTCAGATAGGCAATCATTCCTTGAAATGCACAATAAAGCCAAAAAGCATATAAAATTAAACAAATCCCTCTACTATAAATCCACCCTAAACTCTACCAACCACAACCCTAAGTAATTCTGGTCCACTATTAACACTATCCTCCACCTAGGGAAGTAGCTTCAGGCCATATCACAGCACTACCTCCGCTCTCCTTCACCAACACTATACTTCATCACAAAAACAATGGCCTCTTCTCTACTGCCATATTTCTAGATCTCTCAAAGGCCTTTGACATGGTATCTCATGAGCTACAACTCTTTACTCACCCCAACCTCTCCTTCTCACAATCAGCCTGCAACTGGTTCCACAGCTATCTACACGGATGCCAGCAATCAGTAATCTGGGATGATAACATTTCACCTCGCCTCCCAGTTACTCTCGGAGTTCTCAAAGGGTCTATCCTTGGCCCTCTGCTATTCTAACTTTTCACTAACAACCTACATATTACCACCACACAAGCATCTTTTATACAGTACACAGATGACTCTACTCTCATCTGCTCTGCCCCTACTCTACCAGAACTACAACAAATCACACAGGAATCATTCTCTTCTGTAGAAAGCTGGCTATCCAATGCTCAGCTCCTACTCAACCCAAGTAAGACAAAACTTCTCCTATTCCTACCTTCCAAAGCCACCCAAAACACCCCCACTTCAACATTCTTACCAAAGACAATACCATCATCTCTCCATCAGAACACACAAAATTACTCGGTGTGGAAATAGACAACAAACTTAGATTTGACACCTACATATCTCTCACAATAAAAAAAGTTCACAAGAAACTTGGTGCATTATATTGAAGCCGCCAATTCCTAACCAAGGCAGCTAGAATCTCCATAGCCAATTCCCAGCTAATCTCCATCCTACTCTATGCATCCCCCATACTTACCAACCTTAAACAGGCAGACCTACACAAGCTGGATGCTTGTCCCAACAAAAACTAAATTTGCCACTGGAACCTCCTACCACAGCCATCATTGCATCTTCCTTAAAGAACTAAACTGGCTAGAACTCCCAAAACTCCTTCACTTTGATCAACTCACCCTCACTCATAAACTTATTAACCACCCCCTTAACATCCCTTCCCTTCAAACCCTTCTCCAGCCCTATCACCCCACTAGGCCCCTAAGATCAAGCAACAAAAATCAACTCACTGTTATCAAACCTAAAAACGCAGCAGGAGAAGCCATATTTTCATGTACCATATCTAAACTTTTGAACAATCTTCCATCCTCTATAACTACTCTACCTTCCAGCAGCCTTTTCAAGACTGCGCTCAAATTCCACTTACATTTGCACTGGCTTTGTCCTTGTTCTAATCCAGACTAACACCCCCATCCTTATCTTCCCCCCACCTAGACTCTTAACCCAACTATACTACCGCCACTACTAACCACAGTCAGAAATAGCAAGTTGCCTTTACATACTTTAACATCTTGTCTGACAACTTTGTTATTAATATTATAAACAACAAGAAACTATCTTAACTTGCAACATTTACTGTATATACTGTTGATAATCAATATCTTACTATTGTATTAAAGCCAACAACCTGTAATGTTGTTTACTATTGCTGCAACTTTGTATCTCTATTTATCATGTACATGATATGGAGCTTTTCTCCCCAGGCATCTTCTTGAAAAAGGACCTGCGTCCAGTCAGAATTTCCTGGTAAACAAATGTAAATAAATAAATAAATTCTCCCCTACTCCTTCCCAGCTACTAAGGATCTGATATGATGTATAGGTGCTTCCCTATCATCTCTGTTTCTGGCCTGGTGGATATGGGCATCCTGAGGCACTGAGCTGCCTCATAGAATAGACAAACACAGTGCTTGAGAGATGTAGATACACAATGTCATTGGAGGCAAAGCTCTCACGTACACAATGAAAAATGCAAACCGGTTGTCAGCATTACACCCAAAACACTCGCTACCAATACTAAGGAAAAAACACATAGAGCCACATATGCAGAGATATTCACATGTAATCTACCCAAACTTCCAAGAACTCCTAAAAGAATCTCTCAGTGGCCCCACACACACACAAAAAAGACAGCATCTCATACAACACATAACTCTGAAAATCATAGTAGCTCCACTTTCAAGCCCATAAGGCAACACACCACACAGCCAAACATTCTAATTAATGGGGATTCCATAATAAGACATACTGATGTTCCCCCTTACCAGTCTAAAGAAGAAGAAGATCACATTTCACTGCCTGTCTGGAGTCAAGATCCGTCAGATTATGCATACACTTAGGTCTTTAAATCACAAGTACTAGTATGACATGGTCATAGTCCATGTGAGTGTGAATTACCTAAGACATACCTCACTGAACTATATGAAGAGAGATGTGATGGAGCTCTCTAAATATGTGTCACAGGCAGGTAAGAATCTAGCCTTGAGTAGCATCCTACCTTCGCCAGTGATGATGCCACAATACCAGCAATAAATAACTGACTTCAACAGTTGGCTTAGTTTCTGGTGTCACAACAAGGGGATCCAATATCTGTCAGCCTGGGGAGACATGATTGGCAAACCACTATACTTTGCCAGAGATAGCTTTCACTTGTCGTCACAAGGCTTCCAGATACTGTTAAAAACTTTATCTATCCCCACAGTGCTTGTTTTAGGCCATGCCAAGTAGTTAAACCCTCCAACATAACAAAAATAATTTCCGACTACCTAAAGGTACTGCTGCTCAGTGCTAGGAATTTAAATAAAAACTGCACTCCCTGGAAGCACCCCTCACCCTGGAGACATATATGCAGTCACAGAAACATGGTTCAGAACCATGGAAAGCACCCTGGCTATCAAGGGCTACAATGCCTTTCATACATCTGAATCCCCTCAGCTCAGGATAAAACAAAGGGAGGAAGTATCTCAGTGTTATAAAGGACAAGTACACTGCTAGACTGGTCCAACAACATGACTCACTTGAACTGCTCCATGTCCAACTAACCATAGGTGTGCCCCCATCACATCCTTGCTATCTACAGATCCGCTAACATGAGTCTGGAAAACCACACCTTCTGCCTAAACCTACTGGAATCTCTTAACATTCAGCCTAACACCATACTTATGGGTGACTTCAACTACGCTTCCATAAACTGGAAGACTTCTACTACCCATAGGTCACTTGCTCAGAGGTTTTTGGACTTTGTCAATGCAAACCTTCTGGAGCAACTAGTTAGCTCCCCAGTTAGAGGTACAAATATCCTAGTCCTGGTACTCATGAACATGGGGGGATGCTGCTTACTCTTGTGCATTAACTAACCTAGAACACTCATCAAGCTCCAAACATGTTAAGAACTTTGCTAAGGTAAATTATCTCAAAGTGACAGCTTATTAAACTTCCAAGACCCTCTGAACCCAGATGACACTGAGGCCTACTCTGAGCTATACACAAAAGCACTGTACAACCACATTCATAGCTGGATAGAAGAGGCAGTATCTGTCCAAGTCAAACTTATGATTACTGGCAAAAATAAACCACTCTGTTGGACCTCTAGCGTAAATAGGCTATTCAACAAAAGGAAAAAATCCTCTCCAAAGCCAAGAAAAAAACAGACAAAACAGTGCAAAAAGACAGTCACCAGTTTAAATAAACAAATTAGAGAGCTGGTCAAATCTACCAAAGTAAACTATGAGGAAAAGATAGCCTCCCAGGTGAAAGACAACCTAAGTTTTTTTTTTTAATTATGCTCATAACCTCAGGGAAAACATTCAGCCTGTGCTGAGTTAATCATGAACAGCAACACTTATAGCCAGCCTGAAACTATAGCAAACCTGCTGGCCAACAAGTTCAGTTCAAACTCCCTCCCATTCAAACTTCTCAACCCCCATTTCAAACTCCCTCCCCCCATCACCTCCTACCACACCCAAAGAAATACCAGCAACCACCCCCCTTCTGGTCATTCTAAGGGAATAGGTCCTTACTACGCTTGCTAAAGCCAAAAACCCATCCTCCATGGGTCCTGACAATACTCTAGGATGCTTCTTAAATAGTTTAAAACAGACTCTATCCTTCATAGGTTCATAGGTTTATAGGTATGTTCTAGGCTATCTGCCCAAGGGCATTTATAAGCCTAGCCAGAATGTGTTGGCTTTCGCCTCCCTTTTAGATTAGTTTCCTAAGCCTCCGTCCAGCAGGGCACTGAAGTGATCCCAGGGGTAAATTTATGATTTCCCATCCACTCATCAAGATTTCTCTTGAAGAGACTCAGTGAGGGGCTTTGCCTAACATAGATTGGGATTCTATTCCAGAGCGAGCAAAGTCTCTGGGACAGGAATCTATCCCTCCAGCATGTCCTATTTATTGTTGTGCTGAGGTTTAAATCCCTAGAGTGTATGGCTCTAAGAGATTTGGTTTTCTTGACATGGAGCATGTCCATTAATTCTGGGTTAGACATGGCCTTGTACGTCAGGCAGAGATCACCTCTGAGTAGGTGGTAAGCAACCGAGTAGAGCTGCATAGGGCATTTGTTTGAGGCCCACAATCCTCTTGGTGAGGTACTTCTGTGACCTTTCCAGCTGTTGCAGGTGTCGAGTAAGGTACATCCCAAATGGGGCATTGTACTCTATTATGGGCCTGATGAGCGATGAGTATAGGGGCACAATAACCTCTCTTGATCTAGATGTGAACCCTTTTGTGATTAGGTGGGCTACATAGAAGGATTTTCTAACCACTTTGGCAATGTGATTATAAAAGGAGAGGTTGCTATCTACTTGGGTCCCCAGATCCCTAATTACATCTTCCGTACTTAGTGGATTACCACCTATGTGGTAGTTCATGGGCACTTTGTTTTTCCCAAAGGGGATGACTATGCACTTTTTGGCATTTAGCTTGAGACCATGGTTCTGACACCAGGTATTCGTCTCCATGAGACCCTTCTGGAGGATGTCTGTGTCAGCCAGAGAGTCAATTATGGCCCCCAGTTTGCAATCATCTGCAAACTTGGTCAGCCATAGTCCTCCCGTGCTTGCCTGTACCTCAGATAAGTATATACAAAACAGGAGGGGTCCCAGGACTGAGCCCTGTGGGGTGCCACTTGTAACCTATTTAGAGTCGGACATGGCACCCACAACTATGACCATGTGAGTTCTATCCATGAGCCAGTTGGCGACCCATCTTGTGACATAAGGGTTAATGTTCAAGCTGGTAAGCTTATCTATAATGCCAGAGTGGGGAATGGTGTTGAAGGCCTTTGCGAGGTCCAGGTAGGCTGTGTGAACTACCTTTCCCTCATCTATGGCCTTGGTAACGGTTTCAAAGAAGTCACCTAGGTTTAGGAGGCAAGATCTGCCTTTAACAAAGCCAAATTGGGTAGGGTCCAGTGTCTAGAGGTTCCCAATGTCTCTGTTAATGAGTTCCATGATGATGCGCTCCATAGCTTTGCAGATCAGGCTAGTCAGGCTTATAGGGCGATAGTTCCCAGGATCCGTTGTGGCACCACCTTTGTGGAGCGGGATAACTGTTGCTGTACACCATTCTTCGGGTACATAGCCTGGTCTGAGGAAGCGTACAGGAGGATACGCGAAAGCGCTTACCTAAATAAATATTCAGTCTTTATTTTTATTAAGTCGTGGTGAGTCCGAAGTTTGTTTGTTATATATGTACATAGCCTGTGGTAAGGCTGAGTTTGAACAGTGAATTTAGGTGAGGGGTTAGTTCATTTTGGAGCTCATGTAAGACGCAGCCTGGGATACCATCCGGTCCCATTGATGCTGTGTTTTTGGCTTTGGAAAGGGCTGTTTTGACCTGTGTGTCTGTGATGTCTGGGGTTCTAAATTCTTCTGGGATGGACACGGGCCCTTTTGGGGGTGAGGGGGGGGGGTAAGGTTTGCACTGAACCTGTCAGCCAGGATGTTGGCAATGTCAGTTGGTTCAGTGTATTTTTTGCCATTTTGCACTAGCTCAGAGCAGATCTGAGAGTTGCCACCTAGATTCTTGACATAGCTAAGGAAGGCTTTGTGATTATATTTAGAGTTTTTGGCAATTTTTCTTTCGAAGCTGGCCTTGGATGATTTTATGAGGGATCGTAGTTTCTTGCTAATACTGATCAGGGATGCCTTCCCTTTTTGGGGTTTTGCTCTATCATGTAATAGTTTCCTCCTTCTGTTGTATAGCTTATTTATGGCTGGGGTCCACCAGACTGGTTTCCTCCTTTTGGAGGAGTGAGTCTTGGTTTTACTTGGGATGGCTTGATCCATGCATTCCTGTAGGTGCTCATAGAATGCATTTGTAAAGGATTCTGTGGTTTGGGCAGCATTATTCTTTAGCAAGGGGGCTTTGAAACTTTCCACCTTGGTCTTGAGAAGTGTGAAGTTTGCTTTTGAAAAGTTTTTCACAGTGGTTTCCTTGACTGGGGGTGGGGTCGGGATGTGGCTGTCCAGTGTGAATAGTTTATGGTCTGATCTTACCAGCGACGGGTTTACCTCTGGTGTGGAACATTGATCCCCCATGTTGGTGATGATCAGGTCCAATATGTTGTCACCTCTTGTGGGAGTGGTGACCAGTTGTTCCAGGGCGTTTGCGTTTATAAACTCTAGGAAGTGTTGGGCAAAGGAGTTAGTACTTGAGTAGTTTTCCCAATCAATGTTTGGGTAGTTGAAATCATCCAATATCATGGTGTTAGGTAGGACCTTCATATTTTCCAGTGTTCTCAGGAATGCTGAATGGGGGTCCTGAGACAAGGTGGGTGATCTGTAGCAAGCTACAATCTGAAAATCAGCTTTGCCCACTGTTAGTTGCACATGGATGGTCTCCAAGGCCTCTTGCTGTGCCACTAACCTGGAGGTGTGGATATCCCTGATGAAAATGGATACACCCCTGCATTTTGTATTTCGGTCCGGGTTCTGGGGCCGAAAGGCCTGGTAGTGCTGGGGTGCTCTCTGGAGCCTTGAACCAGGTTTCTGTTACTGCACAGATATAGATTCTCTCCATACTGAGGAGTGCCTCGAGTGTATGCATTTTGAGGTTTAGACTTCTGGCATTGAGTAGCCACTAGAAATCCTTTTGAACCACAGCCTCCACATGGGCTTTATCCCAGAGGAATGGAGGACTGAAACAGTTTTCCTTCTGCACATGGGGCCCCCATCAACTGACCCAGGGAACTACGGATCCATAAGCTTGACCAGTCTTACCTGCAAGGCCATGGAGAGAATTACCATGGGCCTGATCAATAACAACAAAGGAAATCTCCAAACACTGGACCAGACCCAATTTGGCTTTGTCAAAGGGAGGTCTTGCCTGCTCAGTCTGGTGGATTTCTTTGAGAAAGCCACCAGGGCCATGGATGAGGGTAAAACAGCACACACTACTTATCTAGACCTGGCCAAAGCTTTCAATACAATCCCCAACTTGGGGATCATAGATAAACTTCTGAGTTAGGTATAAACCTTTACATCATCAGATGCATAGCAAAGTGGCTCACTGACAGGACAGATGTCCAGGTATATGAATCCACTTCTGATAAGAAACCTGTTACTAGTGGTGTCCAACAGGCCTCTGTGCTGGGACCCCTCCTGTTTGGTATATACTTCTGTGATGCAAACACCAATGTTAGGGTCCTCTAGCTCACCCAGTTTGCCAACAACTGTAAGCTGGGAGCAATCATTGAATCCCCAAAAGATGTTCACACTCTAAAAACACACCTAAAAATGACAAGCGACTGAAGCTAAAACCATGGTTTCAGACTAAATGCTAAAAATGCGTAATCCTACCCTTACGTAAATCAGATATCCATGCAAATTATAATATTGATAGCACACCCCTAAAAGTAAACTCAGTGGTGAGAGGCCTAGGAACACAGATAGATAGTAACCTAAACTTTGACCACCAGGTAGCTATGGTAGTGAGGAACTCCTTCTGTTTGGTTCAACTTACATGTAAAGGTATGGCATCGGGATCAAAAGAAGTCATAGTGCCATTGTACTCAACCCTCATCAGGCCTGTAATTGAGTAAATTTCCCCCTTCTGCATGTACCTAACCAGGCACTTACATAATTTGGTGCAGCCCTAGAGGTTTCTCACTAAAAAATACAAAGCATAAGACACATGACTTTTGCAGACCAACTAAAGGTCCTATCCCTTTACTCTAGCTCATATTGTTTATTGGTTGGTGACTTATGTGTGACCTACAAGGTATTCTCTGATCCAGCCCTGTTGAAAATATTACATATTTGCAAGACAAATTATACAAGTGTAATGCATTCCATGAACCCGAATCTTATTTGTGACTCTTAACAGAACTTGCTAGAGAGACATATTCATATCCCAAAGGTTACTTGTCTACGAAATAAATTTCCCATCTTCAAAAAAGAAACCCAGCCCTCACTCTCTTCAAAAAGAATTTGGATAAATGGAAGGGGAACCATAAATTCACTCCCGTGGTACTGTTCATGTCCCTTATGGATAGAAGCACTGTGTAAAATGATTCAGACCTCCAACACCCAAAGACCCATTACCCTGATATTACCCCATCCCATATATGGGGAATTAAGATATCATATTGTCATATCCAGGGTATTATTGGCTAGACTTGTAAAGGCTCTTGTGCCATTAGCTTGGTAATCACCTATGAACCTGTGAACCTATAAACAGTGGTAATAAAATCCAACAAACTGTTAAGTAGTCAGAAAAAAATTACTCTTTTCTTCAAAATCAGATACTTCTGGAAGGTAATCCCCTATACTGCACTAATATACCCAGCCTTGGGAAATGCTAGCCGACCATCAGCAACAAGAAAATTCTGAGATTTTGGCTGGTCCTTGGCAGGACATCCTATATAGCTTAGGCTAATGCAACAGTGATCCAATAATAAACACCTCAGATTCTGAAGTAAAACTTTATAACTCATTCACTCCAATGGAGCTCAGGAAGTTTGTACTGTAACTTCCAATAGGCGGAGCCTAATCATTTTGACAGAATAAAATTATGTCCTCACATTTTAAACAAACGTTCATATCTCTAGAACCATAGTGGTTATGAAAGAAGTATAAATGGCAAACCCTTTGGCACAAATTACTTTTATATTGGTAGTATTCTTTAGGTTCTAGGTCTTAAACTGAATTTTATAATACACAGTTAACATAGTAGCTATTACATTTATAATATTTTATTTTTTTATTTATTTATTTGACATTTGTTTACCAGGGTGGTCTGTCTGGGTCTATAGAACCCGTTTTCAGAAGAGGCCCGGGGAGAAAAGCTCCACATACAGTACAATACAAATACAGTAAAATCCAATACAAAACAAATGACATTAGAAATGCTATACAAAAATAAGTTGAAAGAACAAACTATGTTACAAGATGTTACAATGTATACTACAAATCTAGATGATTCTACAGAGTTAAAACATTATAGACAATAATAGTTAACGCTCACCATACATGATGTAGCGTCCAAAAAATAATACATAGGTAGTGCAATGTGTGACGTTGACTGCTATAGTACATGAAAAAATGGAATGTTAGTTTCAGTCAGGAAAATAACAGCCAGAAAGTTAGTGATGCAGAAAGCTAGTGAGAGAGTTAAAAACAATATAAGCAATATATCCTGAGCAGTAGCTTAAGGATATGGTATAGGAACAGAGAAGGAGTTAGAAGAGCCTTAGGATATTGCAGACTGTGAAGGATTGAAATGTGACAGAAGGGGAGGATGAGGCTAGTGTGGAAGAAGAGGAAGAGCTGAGCATTAGACAGGCTTTATGCAGGAGCAGAGCCATGTATTTTTGAGATGATTTTTAAAGAGGCTTTGAAATGGGTTAGGCCAGACATAGATCTGGTAGCTAGAGGTAGTGAATTCCAAAGAATAGAGACAGAGTATGAATACAGAGAGTAACCTGGTTTTCTTGTGGGTTTTGAGATGGCTAAGAGGTTTTTTGTCTTCTGATCATAGGGATCGATTTGGTGTGTAAGGTGTGACTGGATTGGCTACTGCAGGACAGGCAATAGGCTTGAAAATAAGGTTGTGCAAGGTGGATAGCTGAATAAAGGCAAGCTGGTTGGGAAGTTCAAGCCAGTTTATAGGTTCATAGGTTCATAGGTAGGTACTAGGCTATCAGCTCTGGGGCCTATACAAGCCCAGCCAAAAAGATATCCTGGCTTTTGCCACCCAAGAAAATTATTTTCCTGTGCCACTGTCAAGCAGAGCCACAGAGGTGATCCCCAGGGTGAATTTCCTATTTCCCATCCAATCATCAAGATTTTTCTTGAAGAGTGCTAATGAGGAGCTTTGTTTGATATAGATAGGTAGTTTATTCCAGAGTATGGGAAGTCTCTGGGACAGGAATCTATCCCTCCGGCATGTTCTGTTTATTGTGGTGACAAGGTTTAGGTCCCTAGAGCGTGTAGCTCAAAGGGATTGGGATTTCTTTAAGTGGAGCATGTCCAACAGCTCTGGGTTTGACATAGCTTTGTATGTTAGGCAGAGATCACCTCTGAGTAGGCGATATGCGACAGAGTAAAGCTGGAGTTTTTTGAGACGGTCTGCATAGGGCATCTGTGAGGCCGGTAATCCTCTTTGCGAGGTATTTCTGTGGCCTTTCCAGTTGTTGTAGATGTCTTGTAAGGTACATACCAAAAGGGGCGTTGTACTCTATAATGGGTCTAACGAGTGATGAGTAGAGGGGAACAATGACCTTTTTTTTCTGGATGAGAAACCTTTTGTGATAAGGTGTGCCACGTAGAAGGATTTCCTGACTACTGTGGCGATGTGATTATCAAAGGAGAGACTACTGTCCACCTGTGTCCCAAGGTCTCTTATCACACTTTCGGTGTTAAGTATACTACCGCCTATGTTGTAGTTCATGGGTACAGAGTTTTTACCAAAGGGGATGACAATGCACTTTTTGGCATTGAGCTTGAGGCCATGGCTTTGAAACCAGGCATCTGTCTCAGTGAGGACCTTTTGTAGGATGTCCACATCATTAGGAGTTTCGATTATGGCTCCTAGTTTGCAGTCATCTACGAACTTCATTAGCCAAAGACCTTCTGTGTTAGCCTGTACTTCAGAGAAGTAGATACCAAACAGGAGAGGACCCAGGACTGAACCCTGTGGTACTCCACTTGTCACTGGTCTGAAGCCGGATTTGGAGTCTGCTACTTTCACAGTGTGGGTTCTGTCAGTGAGCCAGTTGGCAACCCATCTTGTGACATAGGGGTTTATACCTAGTTTAGTGAGTTTATCTATAATTCCAGAGTGGAGGATGGTGTCAAAAGCCTTGGCAAGATCTAGATAGGCTGTGTGAACCACCTTACCCTTGTCTACAGCTTTGATGACTGCTTCAAAGAAGTGTATCAGGTTTAGGAGACATGATCTGCCTTTTACAAACCCGAACTGGGTGGAATCCAGAGTTTGGAGATTACCAATGTCTTTGTTTATAAGTTCCGTGATGATATATTCCATGGCCTTGCAGACTAGGCTTGTCAGGCTAATGGGGTGGTAGTTCCTGGGGTCCGTGGTGGCACCCCCCTTGTGGAGTGGCTAACCGTTGCTGTGCGCCATTCAGCAGGCACAAAGCCTGAGGTGAGGCTATGATTGAACATGATACTTAAGTGGGGTGCCAGTTCGTTCTGTAGTTCGTGTAGAACGCAGCCTGGGATGTTGTCTGGTCCCATGAATGCTGTGTTCTTGGCTTTGTAGAGTGTGGTTTTTACCTGTGCAGCCGTGATTACAGGAACTTTGCATTCTTCCTGTATAGAGATGGGCTCTTTAGGGGGTGAGGGGGGGGGGTAAAGTTAGCACTGAACCTATCTGCCAGGATGATGGCAATATCAGTTGGGTCTGTATATTTAGTGCCATTGTGCTGTAACTCAGAGCAGATCTGAGTGTTGCCATTCAGATTCTTGACATAACTATAGAATGCTTTGTGGTTGTCTTTAGAATCAGTGGTGATTTTGTTTTTGTAACTAGCTTTGGAGGATTTTATCAGGGATCGCAGCTTCTTACTGAGGCTGACCAGGGAGCTCCTCCACTCATGGGAATTTACTCTCTTTTGCAAGAGTTTCTTCCTTCTGTTGTACAGTTTGTTTACAGCAGGGGACCACCAGATTGGCTTCCTTTTTTGGAGGATAGCGTCTTGGTTCTGTTTGGGATAGCACAATCCATGCACTCATGTAAGTGCTTATAAAGTGCAATTGTGTAGGATTCAGTAGTCGTAACTGTATTGTCCATCTGCATGGGTGTCATGAAGTTCACCACTTCTGTCTTAAGAAGCATGAAGTTGGCTTTGGAGAAATTTTTTACCATGGTTTCCTTAATGGGGGGGGGGTGGAGGCAGGATGTGGATATCTAGGGTAATTAGCTTGTGGTCGGATCGGACCAATGAGGCATTGACTTCAGGTGTGGAACACCGGCCACTCATATTGGTAATGACTAGATCTAGGATATTGTTGCCCCTGGTGGGGGTGTGGATAAGTTGATCCAGGGCATTGGAGTTTATGAATTCCAGAAAGCGTTGAGTGAAGGAGTTGGTACATGAGTAGTTTTCCCAGTTAATGCTGGGGTAGTTGAAATCGCCCATTATTAGGGTGTTTGGTTGAACCCTAATATTTTCCAGTACATCAAGAAAAGAGGAGTGGGAATCCTGGGGCATGGTGGGTGATCTGTAGCAAGCTACAATTTGGATTGCAGTTTTGCCCAGAGTTAATTGCACTTGGATAACCTCGGCTGCATTATGCTGAGCAACTAGCCTGGAGGTGTGGATATCCTTAATGAATATGGATACACCTCCGCCTTTGGTGTTCAGATCCAGGTTACATGGCCGAAAAGTGTGGTATGAGTTATAGCCTGGTAGTGCAGGGGTGCTCTCTGGAGCCTTGAACCAGGTCTCAGTCACTGCACAGATATCGATGTTCTCCATTTTAAGGAGTGCCTCGAGTGAGTGCATTTTGAGATTTAGACTTTTGGCATTGAGTAGCATCACCCTCAGTTTTTGCTTGCCTGTTCCTGTTATGGTAGTGAATTTGTCATTTGAACCTTGCCTAAAAAAGGCACTATAGGGGCGGCAAGAACCTTAGCCAGTATCCGGAATCCCAGGGGTGACAGGTGCAGGCCATCTCTGGCAAAGCATCATGGTCTGTCGACCATGTCATCCCAGGCAGACAGATACTGGATCCCTTTAGAATGGCACCAGAAGCTTAGCCAATTGTTGAAGTCAATCATTTTGTCCTTGTACTGCAGCATCATTCTGGGTGATGGCAGAAAGCTACTCAGGGCTAGGGTCATACCTGCCTGGGCTACAAGATCAGAGAGATCTTCCATGTCTCTTTTCATGTAGTCCAGGGAGGTACGTCTCAGGTCGTTCACACCAACATGGACAATGACAGAGTCATATTTGTACTTGTTGTGGAGTGACCTGAGTGTGTGGGTTATGTGGCGGATCCTGGCACCTGACAGGCAGCTGACAGTAACCTTCTCCTTGTTTAGCCTGGTGAGTGGGACATCAGTGTGCCTGACTATAGAGTCACCTATGACTAGTGTGTTGGGTACGTTGTTTTGCCTTATTGGCTGTGGTTGAGTGGCACACTGAGTCTGCGGGCTATATGTCATTTGGGTTGTGTTGGGGGGTGGAGGTTGCTTGCATTTCTGCTTTGGAGGTCTCTGTTGCTTGAGCAGATTATTATTGAGAGCCTCCGCGAATATTTTTGTATTTCTATGTGTGGATTTTGGTGGTGTAGATTTAGTGAGACTATGTGATGAGTGTGGTGTGGTGCAAGTGTTTACCTTGTCAAGTTCAGTCTTGATTGAAGAGAGCTTTACCTCCAGTTTGTCTAGATAAGTGCATCTCTCACAGGTTGTAGTGTTGGCTGGTAGGAGGAGAGGGTTGTCTGTGTACATGAGGCAATTTCTACATTGCCCCAAGATGCCCAGATTCATCAGATAGACAGGACAGAACACTGGGAGCTGACCCTTGGACATGCCTGAATAAAAAAACTATTTTCCCCTATATAAGTGAGGAAAGTGAGTACAAGAGCTGTTTTTCTCTAAGCAAGTGAGGAAAGTAAGTACCAAAACTGTTTTCCGCTAGGTGGTGAGGAAGGTTGAATGCTGTAGTAATTAGTAGGTTATTTAGTGATTACAAATTCTGAACAAGTGCTGATCACGAATAAACAAATTCAAGTGCTAAAAGTAAGAATCTGTATCTGGACTAAACTAGTTACAGGAAAGGGGGGAAACAAGTGCAAATGTGGGCTTTTAAATCAGAAAGTTGAGAGAGATGGAAAAACTGCCCAAACGGCCAATAACTACAATTTCTGGGCCAGAACCACTCCGTATGTGGTAGATAGGTTACCTAGTGCTTACCATTCCCACTGATAAGCTAGAAGGCTTCCCTCTAACACAGAAAGCTTGGGGGGTCTCAGAAGCTTACATACAGTCCTGGATACAGCAAATCTGAATCGGGACTACACTAGTTACAGGAAAGGTATTTATATATATATATATATATATATATATATATATATATATATATATATATATACACAGAAAAGTAGCTAAAACAGCAGTCAAAACAATTCAAATACAGTGCAAGCTAGCACACTTGAGTATGTAGCAATGTTAGACCAAACAGTTTAAAAATGCAATTAAATTAAAATGACTAAAAACATTGCAGAACAAGCGTATTAGGTGGAATGAGGTAAAGAGATGGGACTGAAGGGAGTGTCCCAGATCAAATCTACAGTGGGGGCGGGCAACTGCAAAAACCTCCAAATTTAAACAACAACACAGGAATAGGGAGGATGGGTATGGGAAAACCAACACCTTCAGCAGAGATCTGAAAAACTATACAGTGAAGCAAAAATAACAGTGCACAACTCTGAAGTCAGCCAGCAATGATATAAAATTAGTCAAACAACAATTACCAGTACACAACTCTGAAGTGCCAGAAAAATATACTCAGCTCTGTATATATCCAGTTAGTTTAAAGAGCATTCTTTCAGGACACAGGAAGGCTCCAACAATGATATGCTTCTCACATTGAACCCTAATATTTTCCAGTACATCAAGAAAAGAGGAGTGGGAATCCTGGGGCATGGTGGGTGATCTGTAGCAAGCTACAATTTGGATTCCTGTATCCTGAAAGAGTGCTCTTCAAACTATCTGGAGATATACAGAGCTGAGTATATTTTTCTGACACTTCAGAGTTGTGTACTGGTAATTGTTGTTTGACTAATTTTATATCATTGCTGGCTGACTTCAGAGTTGTGCACTGTTATTTTTGCTTCATTTTTTATTTAATTCTAGGAGTGGTTTACAGTGGTGTGTGTGATATTTATAGTCTGTGGCAAACTTTGCAACTTTGTTGTAGCACTGTTCCATCTTGCTTATGGTAGAAGTTTGTAAGTTAGTTAGGACAGGGGCATCATAAAGAAGGGAGGGAAGTAAAAATGTTTTTGCAAGGGTCATTTTTGTTGCTGTAGTAAAGAAATGTTTATTTCTAAGAGTCACAGTTTTTGATGAGTTTTCTTTGTATTTTACAGTATATGGGGGATGAATGAAAGTTTACTGTCAATGATAACTGCTAGAATTTGGTTTCCTGCACTATTTCTATGACAGTATTGTCAGATGCAAGGATGTTAAATTGATCAGTGACAGGGGAGGTGTTTTGGGGTTGAAACAGTACTAGTTTTGTCTTCTTTGGATTAAGAAAGAGTTGGGCATTTCTTAGCCAGTATTCAACTGCAGTAAAGGACAGTCAATTTTTTAAATGTAGTTCTGAAAGTGATTGAGCAGTACAGATTATGGTGGAATCATCAGCATATTGAATGAGAGTCCCAGGGTGAGAGGCAGTGTGAAGGTTGTTTGTGAAAATGTTGAAAAGTAGGGATCCTAGGATGGAGCCTTGAGGGACTCCAGTAGGCTTGTGGAGAAAGGGTGAGAGTTCATTGGACCATTTCACTGCTTGTTTACGATCCTTGCGGTAGCTCTGAAACCATTTTACTGTGTTATGTGAGAAGCCTAAGTTAGACAGTGTGTTCAATAGTAAGGGATGAGACACTGTGTCAAAGGCCTTGGATAGATCAAGGAATAGTGAGGCTGTATAGCATCCTGCATCCCTGGCCTTGTTCACAGTGTCTGTAAAATATAATAGGGCTGTAGTTGTACTGTGGCTAGGTCAGAAGCCATGTTGAGTTTTGGTTAAAAGATTGTTTTGCAATAGATATTGCATTACCTGCTGATGGATACCTCTCTCAAAAATGTTGGATATGGCTGACAAGATGGATATAGGATGGAAATTGGATGGATCAAAAGAGTTGCCTCCTTTGTGGATTGGGGTGATGTGAGATTGTTTTCATATGGTAGGTACTTCTGATTCAGATAAAGACCTATTTATAAGGATACTGATTGGGTAGGTGATTGAATTAGCAGCCAGTTTGAGGTAGTGTGATGGAAGATTATCAGCTGTGATAGAGAAGGATTTAGTTTTTGTAGCATTTTCTTAATGGTGTCAGTGGGTATGGGCTGAAATGAGAATGGGATTTGTATGACATTTTGTTGAGTGGGGGGGGTATTAATGACAGGGTTAGAAGTAGTTGATGGTTTGGGGTTGGTGTCTGAATTGGTTGAAGAGTTGTGGGGTCCAGCATTAGGGGTGCTAGTAGGTCCGATACTGATTTTATGAAGTGCTTGTTAACATTTTAAGCTATTTGTGATGGAGGGGTATCAGGTGATAGATTGTGCTGTCTATTTGTTCTGGGGTTAAGTAGAGAAGATATGGAGTGCCAAAATTTATTGGGATTGATTTTTTGTTGGAGTTGAAGCTGGGAATACTATGACTTATCTCTGTTGATTAGTTTTGTCACTTTGTTAGGTAGTGTTTTGAAGTTAACATAATTTTGTTCATCTTTGTTTAGTTTCCAGGTTTTCCAGGCTAGGTCCCTTTGCTTCATCAGGTGTTTACATTCCTTAGAGAGCCATAGCGCTGAGTTCTTTTTGATTCTTTTCATATGAATGGGAGCTACGGTATTAAGTATGTGAAGGAAGGTATTATTAAAGTATAGCACAGCATCATTAAGGGGTAGTTGTTTAAGGGATCTCCAGTCTATTTCATGTAGGAGATTGTTGAATTTATGCCGACAAAAATTAGCTGAGTTACTAACTGATTTTACAGTGTGTACTCTTACGTGATGGGAGCTTGTTCTAAGTGAATAAGCTGGCAGATGATAGCTGAGGCAGCAAGACAGTGTACCGGAAGAGGGGGTAGTTGGCGGTGTGGGATACTAGAATCCAGTCTTGGGTGTAATGGCAGGTAAGATCGTTGCTGTATCTTCTTGGAGTATTGATAAGCTGAGAAAAAACATACAGATTTATACTATTTGTAGGGGAGTTGGAAGCTATGGTTTGCCAATCTATATTTACATCTCCTAAGATTATTGTTTCAAGGTTTATTGTTTGGGATGTCCTGGATAAAATATTTTCCAACACTGGTAGATTGTTACCTGGTGGGATATATATTACTATTATGCAAATTCTTTTCAATATGTTGAGGTTCAAAAAAGAGATTAGTACCTCAGCACTGGAAAAGATGGGAATATTACTGGTGTAGGGTGTGATGTTGAGTGTAGAGTGATATAGAAGGGATATCCCTCCCCCTTTTTTAGCTCTATCTCTTCTGGTTATTGCAAAGTTTGGAGGTATTATTTCCGAGTCTTTTATATTGGGGTCTAGCCATGTTTCCACAAGGGCTAGTATGTCAGGTTAATTTTGATCAATACAGGCATGTGGTAGGGCTATTTTATTACATATACTTCTAAGATTCAGTGTAAGTATGTTTAAATCTTTGGGGTTACTCTTCCAGTTAGGATTAGAGGGTGGGCCAGGGTTAGGATGTATGTCTCCACATTTGAGTAGATAGGTAATGAGGAATAAGTACCATGGGAAGTGTTTTTTATTCCTAGGTGATGGTGCTGGTGTTAAGTGTGGTTTCATAGGAGGTGAGGAGGCCAATCTGTGGCTTGAATAATATGGGAGGGTAGAGGGAAAAAGCTCGGAGGAGATATGTCAGAAGCTGTGTTGTTTATTGGGGTGATGGTTGGAGGAGGTTGTTGATGTGTATTGGTGTGTGGGGTAAGGAGGATATAGCTGTAGCGAGGTTGGGAATTAAGAGTAAAGAAACTAGGCAGGTTAGGGGGAGCATGTCAACTGTTACAGTGGGTTTAAAAATAGTAAAAGTGGTATTTATGTGTTAGAATGTAACATCACGTCTAAATAGAGATTATGTTATCTTGTGATATGTGTGCAGCTGAAGGTAAGGCTGGAAATGTTTTGACTTCAGGGTAGGCTTTGATAATGTGGTTAGGTGTTTTGCTTTGTGGTTTGCGATAAGGAGAGGTGGGGGAGTTGTAACTGGTCAGTAGTAAAACTATGGTCCAATGTTAGTTTGTGTGAATAGTAGAAGAGAAGGTGGTAAGACAGTTTGAGGTGGTGATTGTATTGTGATGGTGAAGTAGAGTAAGATGCAAAGAGTTATAGTAGGAGGGATGAGAATTCAAGGTGATGGATGTAAGGGAAAGCAGATAAGGTTGGTTAAATAAAAAAGGTAAGGTATTTTGTAAACAACTTACAATATCTCAGCAACCACTCGAGTTACACATATACTGTCAGCAGCATTTTATTCATCTAGCTGAGAGTTTTCATATGAGGCTAAGGAGTTCTGTCTGTGTTATTTGGTTGTTGAGATATTTAGAAAAATGTGAAAATTATATCTATGTAAATTAATATCATGAAAACAACAGTTAATATCTATTTATCTGCAGTAGACAGAGGTCAAATATTAATCCAGTTGAGTTTGCCATTGTGTAAGTTTTAAGATGAAATCTTTTAAAACTTTGTACATAGCACATTTTTTGAATTATTGATGCAAATCTGAATAAGCAATATTTGACGCCTAGAGGCGTCAGTTGGCGTTAACTGCGGATGCACCTGGAGACATCACTTGGATGTAATAAGTTGATGGCAACCACCAAAAAATATCCCAAGCATCTATCAGCAATTTTTAACAGAAAAGTTACACGTTTCCTCTCAAAAAAATGATAATTTGGAAGGGAGCCCCTACAGGGAAATAGGGCTGTTGATCTACTGAAAATGGTCTCTGACAAGCAGGTAGCAGAGCTTTAATGACTAAGAGAAACAACCTGACTAAAAAAATAAGTTATGAGGTAAAATTATTTAGTGACAACCCCCAAAACCACAAGTCCTAGTCCCTTTACCCCTTTACCCTTACATAAAATAGTAATTTGACAGGTATTTCCCGGTAGGGAATGCTGACTAAAAATGTAAGATTTGAGATAAATGTTTTAATGACAACCACTAAAAATACCAGTCCTATCTTCTTGAATAAATTTCTAAAAGAAAAGATAAACTATTCTTTACAAAAAAAATGATAACATAGAAATTATTTCCCAATGGAGGACTTATCTACCCAGCCTTGGAGAAGCACTAGCCAAATGCTGTTCACTCAAGGCCAACTGGGAAGAGCACACTTCCTAAGTAAGAAGGTCCTGAAATGTTTCCACCCTAGTACTGATTTTATACTGCCCCCCACCCCCCACCCCCACAAGCTGTACAGTGGATAGGGTGTTTGTAAGATGTTCTAAACATTTGGAAGCTGGCAGGTTGTCCAATCTTTGGCAGGATATGTACCATATATCTTAGACAACTGCAACAATGACAAACCATACCTGAATAAGTTTTTATGTCCACAAATTTCTATTAATGTTTGGCTGTTGTTCTAAACAAGCATGCTCCTGCATTCTTTTACTAAAAAAGGAAACTGTTTGCCTTATCATTTACTGCTGAACTTAGGCATTATTGTGTTTTTCTTTATTTGAGTTGAATAAAAACTAAAATACCTGGTTGGAACTACATTGTCTTGTCCAAAGTGTGTCCAAATAGGTATTACTATGTCCTGCATGATGGAGATGATACAGACCATCTAAAATTACTCCCTGGCCTAGTGAACTGTAAAGCTCTGCAAATGAAACTACTCCCTGCGCTAGTGAACAGTGAAACAAACTACATACAACAACATGGAGTGGGTCATAATGGCCTTGTCTGAGAGTACTGCTGTGCAAACCCTGCTTGGCTGGCATAAATAGCACCATAATCCTCTTGTAGTAGCCCAATAGAATATAACAATTTATTTAAAAAGAAAGGATAAGATGCAGACAAGGCATCCAGAATCTCTATAATGAATTATGAGTCTTGGTTATGTGTTAAGGTTACAACCATGAAGGTCTCCATCCTGAGGTACAGGAGAAATGATCTAGCAACTTCCTACAGAAAATAAATCCATCCAATGATGTTAAGGCCTATTTGTTGGCTTTTAAGAGAAAAGCTGAAAAGGAAGGTTGGCTGGCCATTAATTAAGCATGACTTACTCTCAAAAATTGTACTTCATTTGGAACCAGCACAAACCATTGATTATGAAACATTAAGCAACACATGGGCACCTTTTTGGGAGTCATTCCAACCACATGAGTCCAAAGGTTTCACACATGGACTTTTACCACCAGTAAACTATCCCATTACCAAAGCTTTGACATAATCCACCTGACGCAAAACTGGTTAAAGCCTGGGAAATATTTGATACCACAAGTTATGGAGGTTGTTGGAGTGGACCAATTCCTGGCAAGTTTTCCCCCCACCCATCTGCCAGTAAGTTAATAAAAAGATTCCTGAGTCTGCAGAACTAACATGCATGCTTAAAAGGTATATGGCAGTTTTCACAAAATATCAGTCATGGTTCAAGCTAAATGAATTTCCACAAAAATGGTGGAATTTGCTAAAATGTTCTGAGAGGTCACTCTGGAGAAGAAATGCATTTAACTTTTCTAAATCTCAGAGGCAATCTTAGACAACTGTTATATGGGGAAAGGGACTAAAAATAAGTCAGAGAAAATAAGAAAATAGAATGTTTTAAATGTTTTAAACAGAGGCACCTATCTATGACCTGTGCACTAAAGAATGAATCTATACAGTGTGATGCATGTACTTGTAGGGCAGGACAGTCTATAGTTGGAGATGGTATAGAATTAGTTACTGACAGTGACAAGAATAGCCACTCGGCAGAGTGAACACTGGCT
The DNA here is from genome assembly GCF_019279795.1 of Protopterus annectens. Lineage (NCBI taxonomy): Eukaryota > Metazoa > Chordata > Ceratodontiformes > Protopteridae > Protopterus > Protopterus annectens. Next base: position 575,367,914 of record NC_056748.1, read on the forward strand.
CCAGATGATATGACACACCAACCACATGTGCAAAAATTGGAAAAGGGGGTTATGAAGGGATGGACGGACAGATGGGTGGATGAATGGATAGATGGATTGACAGAATTAGCTACTGTTAGTAATATTCCAGTTTAAGTTCAAAAATGTGCCACATAAGTAGATGGATGGGAAACAAGTACAAGCAGTGCTTGATTCTGAAATAAGATAACTTTGGTAAATGGAATGTTAGCACCTGATAATAAGGCACACTCGTGTAAAAAATGAATACTGGCATGTGTGCATGATGTAGTGAATCATACTTCCCCTGAAACATTGGGACATCGTATTAAGGTTGTACCCAGGCTTATGCTTGAAGTCATTTTGTGAGAAGATTTTCTCCATGTTCTTTATACTTGCCTTTCTTGGAAATAGACAGTACAGCTGTGTAAATGAAATGTGTCATAACAGTGGGTGTTCTAATCGATTACTGCTGCAGTAGCCTAAGCTATATGGGTCCTACCACCTGCAAATGGCCAGCTTCACAGAGCTTTGGGCACCTTCCTTCCGATCAAACTGCCAGGAGCTCAAGCTGTCAGCAGCATTAAAGGCAGATGTAAAATGAAAAGGTGTTTGAGAAATTTTTTGCACAGCATGGAGGCGGGAACCCTGAAGAGCTATGCTAGGACACAAACCAGATCATAACTATATACAATAAGGGTGAACCAAACCACCCTGACAACAACAAAAAATATGTAGAAGAAGAGGCTGGAGGGAGGGGAGTGACTGTAACAGTTAAACATCTACTGCTATAGTAAATTTCACTTACACAACTGTGCTATCTTCAGAGAGATCACTGTTGCAGTAGCCTAATCTATATGGATAGATTCCCATAGCTTAGAAGAGTAAAAGAAAAAAGGGAGTAGGCCCATAACTAAAGTCCCTGATGAATGGTCCTAACAATGCCTGTCATGGACCTGAAAAGGAATCTAGTCTGTAGTGCTTTGTAAAAGTGTGCAGAGAAGAACATGTTGCTGCTTCTGGAATACTTCTAGAGATCACCCCCTTTCCAAAGGTCTGTAACCCTGCCTGGAAGTGGGTTTTTTTTATGGTGAGTATAAAAAAAGCATGAGACAACCACCTGTTGGTGGCCTGTTTTGACACTTCCTGTTCTTTTCCCTTACTTTCATAGGAGACAAACAGCTGATCAGATTTCCTGAATGTCTGATTTTGTTTAGGTAGTATCTGAGCTACCTGTGGACATCTAGAATGTGAAGAATTGTTTCTGCCCTGTTCTTGGGGTCAGAAAAAAAACAGACTGGGAGATTGAAAGTCTAACTTCAAGTAAACTCTGATACCCTTTAGGCATAAAGGTAGTACTTGTTCTCAAAGAAATCATGCTTCTGTGAAAAATAAAGTAGGGATGACTTGCCATAAGAGATAGTAACTCATATACTCACCCATCAGATGTCAGAGCAATGAGTAAAACAGTCTTCCATGTTACAAACTTCAAATCAGCCTGATAAAATGATTCAAATGGAGACATAGTAAGCTCCTCAGTTACAAAGTTCATATCACAAGGAGGAGCTGCTTGGGTGGGTGAATGTGTAGCACCCCTTTTAATAACTGTTTCAATTGAGTATGGTTAGAAGGGGGATAAATCAAATAGCAGATAAGCAGAAAAGGAAAAACAAATGTACCTTGATAGAGGAATATGAAATGCCATTTGACAGTAATTCACACAAATAATCAATAAGCAGAGGAGGCTAGACTGAAACGTATCCTAGTTCTTTGAGCAGCATGAGCTGGACAATCTTTTCCACTTGTACATATATGATTTTCTAGTAGCAGGTTTTCCATCCCCTTTAGTACCTGCTGCATGTCCTCTAAAAAAAGATGCCTAAAAGGTTTCAAAATTCTATCATCCAGGCAGTTAGATGAAGAATTTTCAAACCGGGGTGTATCAAACTCCTCTTTCTTGAGTGATCCAGTCTGTGGGGAAGTTTGTGGTACTTGCCTTTGGTCAGATTGAAAGGAATGGAGAAAAAAATTGTTGCCTTGGCCAAAAGTAAGACACTGCTACAATTTTTGTAGAGTCCTTTTAGATCTTTAGAAGAGCCCTGAAAATCAGTGGAAAGGGTGGAAAGGAATATAGGAACATTCCTGTCTGTGGGAAAAGAACACTTCTGCATTCCAGGCAGGGTTCCCAGATGTCCGTATTTGAGTGGGACAGTCCCGAGTTCAACATTCAAATCCCAAGTCCCGCATTGCACTCCGAAAATCCTGAAGTATAACTTTCCAGCAACCTACCGCAGTAAGGTTTTTTTGAGGCCTAAAACTGTCAATGGGGGAAGGTAAGAGAATAGTTTGAATATTTTAAAAACAGAAAACAGTACTGTGTTGGAGGCTGGAGGTTTTCTTCTTTTAAACTAGGACCTGTAACTGCTCCTCCACGGCAAGATTGCTGAAATTGTACTTTAATACTGCCCAGAAAGGTGAGGAGGTCAATGTACATTTGATGTTTACGTAGATTAAAAGTATGAGTATGGTAGTTATTATATAAATGTTTGACAGTTAGACAAAAGGCTGATGACATTTTCCACTTAGTGTTTATAAATAGTGCATTTTCAAAACGTCACAAGAAGCTGTTTTCTGAAGGACTGCTTGCTTTCCGATCCTGTTCTTTATAAATAATTACGTTTTAGTTTCTATACTTAGAATACATGTGATATTAACTTTTGTGTGCTAGGGTGTTGTGTATTATGTTTTGTTTGTTTACAAATGTCTTAATAGTTTTAAGCGAGAGGGACAATGCATGTTGTATGTTGTACAGTGACAGGAGTGAAAATAATAGTATTCACTGTCTTTTCAAAACTGTTGCTAGCATGATTATTAGCTTGAATAAAAGCTGCAAGAATGATATGAAATATAAAGGGTTAATTTAGGAATAGTATAAAATGCTGAAAATTAGAAAGTAGTAAGTGTGCTGGCATAGCTTAATTAGATATTGGCATCCATGTAAAGGAGTATGTTATTGAGAAACAAAGTCTGTAAAAATAACTGCGCAGATGGCAGCTGGAAGGACATCAACAAAGTAAAGAGATGTAACATCAAGCAGAATAAAGTTAGAACATCAAGTTTCAGATAGTGCTGGAAGACCACGTTTCAGATAATGCAAGACTGATTTCCTTGGACCACCAAACCTGAAAAAGAATCAAGGACAAATCATAAATTAGAAGATCAAAGAAAAGTGTTATACAAAGGAAGATTGTAATACAGCAGACTCAGAAAAAAATATCAGACTTTTGTTATAAATATGAGTGTGTATAAACAAGCTTTGGGGGAATTTGCCATAGAGAGCTGACAATATCTGTGTTGCATGCTTGTAAATCCGAAAGGAAAATGTAATAGTAAATGCATATTAACTGAAGCAGTTTGTCTCAGTGTATTTATTGTACTTACAATACAGTAATAAGACTAGTTGGTCACAATAAATAGTTAAATATACTGTGGTATGCATATATGTAAATGCAAGTAACAGCAAGAAACCAACAGAAGGCAGTATATAATTTTTCAAGGAGGTGTGACAGTTATCTTAGTAATTAAAGCAGTAGTACATAGATGATATGTGATAAAGGGATGTAACCAGAAAAGCAACTTAATCTCTTGTCTTTGGCTATCAGATGTGCAGTAATAAATATTTGCATATGTGTATGTATGTGCATGCATATATATTATAATATATATATATATATATATATATATATATATATATATATATATATATATATATATATATGTGTGTGTGTGTGTATGTATATGTATATACGTTTTAACTTTACAATCCCGAAATACTGAAATATCGAAATTCAGTATCTCGAGACTGCAAAGCCGAAAACTTAAAAACTCGAAACCCCAAAAGCACAAAATTCAAAATCGTGACTGCCCACATACACACTCCACACACAAACAAGCACAGATACGCCTTCCTCCCTACAGTACAAACCAACACAACATACACAAACACAACAACACGCGTGGACCCTACATATAAGCAGGGGGGCAAGCCCACCTGCACCCCCGCTACGTATATATACTAACTTCAAGGTCGCACTAAAAACACAAACACACAAAAACCACCACTACACATTCTACACTCCCCTTGCACAAACACACATCACATACGTACAAATACCACCACTCTCAATACTTACACACTCACAATCTTATCTACCTACCCTAACCCATACCTAAAAACTCCAAACACACTCACACACACTAAAATCCCTACCCAAAACCCTAGTAAAACTTCACTTACCTGAATCTCCAGCTACATCCACATACCAGACCGCACATCATGAACACAGGGAATTCCACATCACGTACACGCCTCCACAACCACGGATTCGACATTTCCACATTCAGCATTCTGCACTTTCGCATAAGTGCAGTTTCAACACTTTGGTCTCAAGCTACTGAAGTTCGATATTTCGAGTGAAACCTTACCGTGTATATATATATATATATATATATATATATATATATATAGGGTCTACTTTAGAACAGCAAATGATCAGATGATCGAATGCTGTTAGTTTGAACACTACATGTCGAACCGGCAAAATAGCGAACTGCCAGAACAGCAAAATTTTTTCCAGGGAAAGAAATCGTTGGGCCGACTGCCCGGATTGTGCCGTTTCCTCCTCTGTAGTGCGATCTCAGAGTTGGTATATTTAAGTAGGGGGGTGTGGGGGGTTATGGGGTGGGGGGGTTGAAGCCACCCACTTTATTTAGTGTTTAGTGGGGGTTTTTTTGTTTTTTTGTTTTTTTGGGAACAGCGATTTTTTTCCCTGGTAAAAAAATTGCTGTTTGGGTTGTTTGCTGTTTTGTATATTCGACATTTAGTGGTCAATATAACAACGTTTGATCATCTGATCATTTGTTGTTATAATCTAGATATATATATATATATATATATATATATATATATATATATATATATATATATATATATATATTTGGTCGGGACTCTTGACCTGTGATTTTGGAAATTTGCCAACCCTGATTCCAGGCCTCATTGAAAGGAGTCCTGGAGTCATGGAGAAGTACTTCTTTAGCTGTTTGATCAATTCTTGGAAGACCCAGGATGAGGCTTCCATTTGTGGAGGTCTGTCCTGGACCTGCTCGGCTTGTCTGCAACTAAGTTTTGCACTGATAGAATGTATGAAGCCTGAAGAGTCAAACTTGAGGTGTGTTGGCATCTCCCAGGCTATCATAGCAAGTCTGCAAAAAGGGTAAGTTCTAATAATCCCGGGCTGTTTATGTACCACATCACTGTGGTGTTGTCTGTGTATACTCACAAAGGTCCTAGGAACCAGAGATGATTCAAGGCTTCCAAAGTATTGACAGTTGCCAGCATCCCTGTGATATTTATTCCCACAGAGATTGAGCTTTTACCTGTTTGGAAAATGCTCCTCTTGCCAGGTCAGAAGCATCTGTGGTGACTGACCGGAGGAGGGTTGGAAGGGAGAAGGGAAAACCTGGATTGCAAGAGAACTTTTCTACTCATCATCCAATCTCTCTCTTTACAAACCCCACTGGCAAAGTGTAAGGCAAAGAAGAAGTAGTTCTGAGGTAAATAAACAGCTGACAGTCCTCATAAGCACATTATCCAGCCCCAAAGTCAAATATTCATTAATAAGCAAAATTTCTGTAAAAAATAACACTTTTCCTAACAAAAAGTTCACATAAGTATAAACATGAGAACTCACTTAGAAAAGTAATAACAGTCTCAAGCATTCTGCATCCTAGCTAAACAATGAAATTTTCACAGAAAAAAAAACAGAATTCTTCATAAAATAACAAATTGTAGAAGGTTTCCCCCAGTGAAGACCTGTGTGCCCAGCTCTTGAAAATCCAAAAGTTCCATACAGCCTGATGAAAAATGCTTATTTTGGGGGGAAAAAAGGTGCCCGACTGCACTTTTATGGAGCTCAGTTTGAGCTCCTGACAGTTGATGTATGAGGAAGGCACCCAAAGTTCTTTGAAGCTGGATGGTTGCAGGTATTAGAACATATAGCTTGGTCTACTGCAATAATGTTCTATGTCTGAGCATCTAGTGGAAACCTGAAATAAAAGTAAAACAGAAACCATTCAGCCTGCATTAGGAGGCAATGATTCAAATCAGACAGAATTTAATTCTGACGGTAGTCGTAGATATAAGGCCTTGATATATGTAAATATTGGTCACAGGAGCTTTAAAAGGGTACAGTGGGAGAATCCCACCTTAAGAGTTTCCAAAAACAATATGTACTTCCAAATCAGCCAGTCACTTGCCCCCATTTTGACTCAGACCATGAGCCCACTTACCACAGAAAGACATGTTTATGCAGCGATTAGTACCCCAGGAATTTTCAAACAGAATGTTAAATCTGCTCCATAGCCATATGCTGCAGGGGCTCTTCTTAGGGATAGAAATGATGAAGGAATAAGTCCTCCAAAGATTCTGTCACTGAAAGTGTTTGCGTTGCTTGTCTAGCATGACAGAATGCTGCTGTTTGCAAAGATTTCTATTGACCTTTTGTACCTCTGCCCATAACAAATACCCCTTTTGACTTACCATGGATTTAGTATGGCCCTTAGCTGAAGCCTCTGCAGGACATCAGTAACTTTTGCTGGTCTTGCATTCTACAGTCAAGCATTTCAATGCTGTGCCATTATGCACAGCCTCTACCAAACCCATTGAAAGTGAGATGATGCTTATATTTAGTCAAAGAGGAATCCTAAAAGAAATTGCAACAGATCAAGGGGCCACTTTTACATTTAAGGTTATTAAGGAACTTTGCCAGTTGTTTCAAATTCAACAGCTCAGAATTTTGGTATATCAACCCCAAACTGATAGATATTGGAATATTATAATTAATCCCTTAACTCATTAACACCTATGTGGTGTAGATTGTCTCATCTCCAGCAGCCTATACACATCCTTGCATTCTAGAACATTTTCTGAAAAATAAACTTAAAAAGCATAAGATAAACAAACTAAAAAAAATGAAAGCAATAAAACTGTGAAAACACAAACACTGTCACTAAGAAGCATTTTCTACGGTACTAGTCAGTGCAGTCATTGTATTTCTACAAATACTATAATATATTACAATGCACACAAACCCAGAATTATATGTTTGCTAAACTTTCAGAAATTGTCATATTTTGGAAATTATACAACCTTGACAGGGATTATTAGAACACTTTTGTTACCCAGACACAAGCTTTCATAAGTCAGCAAGAAATTCCTGTCAAAGGGCATGTTTACTGAAATATTTACAGAAATATGAAAACATATGCTTAATTATTTAATTAGTAATATAATTAACAGTGAATATCTCTCAAGATCTGCAACTTACAGTGCAAACATCAGACAGTTTTCATCAGCGGAAAACATATGATTTGTCACATGGTAAAGGAACATAGAAACGTATTAGGGCAAACAAGCACTGTCTGGTACCATAAGGTGCTAGCCATATACACCTTTAAGCAGACAAACTCGAACATCATTACCACCCTTTTAAAGTACTTAGTGCTCATTCCCATATGAAGCAGGGCCATACACGATAACCCTGGTATAAATTTGTGTCTACCCGTCCAGTCATCAAGACTAGCCTTAAAGGTAGCCAAAGAAGCAATCTGTTTGACTTATAGTGATAACTTATTTCATAGGCTTGGAATATGTTGAGTTAGAAAGTTATTTTATTCGTAAGTCTTAGTTGTTGGTGTAGATTTAAGTCCTTAGTATAGCTGTTTCTAGAGCCACAGATTTTGCAAAGAAATAGGAAGTCAAATAGGACTGAGTCTTCCATATCTTGTAAAGCAAGACACGGGTCTCACAGTAACCTGTAAGCTCCTGAGTATAAGGAGAATTGTCTAAACTACTGGAGTAGTTGAAGGATATAAGACCTTCGACTTTCATGGTTAGAAATCTTTGGGACCCTTCCAACTGAGCAATATGCTTGGATTTGTACATATCAAAGGGGGCTTTGTATTCAATGATGGGTCTAATAAGGGAAGAGTACAGGGGTACGATGACTTCTTTGTATCTAGAAGATATTCCCTTGGAAATTAATTGAGTTAGGTAGAAGGATTTCCTGACTATAGTAGAACCATGATAATGAAATAAGGGAAAGCTATCCACATAAATACAGAGGTCTCATCATTGTATCTGTCTGAAGAGGAGTACCATCTGTAACTTAGGAGGTAGGAGCACCCTTTCTGACAAATGCTCTTATGCTGCTCTTTTTTATTTAGTTTGATACCTTTTTTGATACACCATGTATGTGCATATTCCAACTCTCAATGGAGCTGTTTTGTCTCAGTGAATGAGCAGATAACAGTGCCTAGTTTGCATTCATCAGCAAAATTGGTCAGTTACACTTCTGAGATATTGGCATAGGATCATAGGAGGTTACTAGGATAATAGCCTGGGGCCCTTACAAGCCTAGCCAAGAGTTTATCCCCAAAAAAGAAACCTCTGTCAGCACCTGTCACCCCTGTCATTGAGGAACACAGGTGGAATCCCTGGGACAAATTTGTGGTCTCCCATCCACTCATTAAGGTTGTGCTTGAAGAGGGTCAGCAAAGTACTCTGTTTGACGTGTATGGGAAGTCTATTCCAGAGACAGGACAGCCTCTGGGAGACAAACCTATCACTCCAGCAGGTTTTGTTGATATCGCATATTAGATTCAGGCCTTCAGAGCGGGTAATGCGCTAGGAGTTAGACTTGCGGATATGGAATATATCTAGTAGGACAGGGTCCAAGATTGCCTTGTAGGCAAGACACAGGTCACTCCTGAGCAATCTGTATGATACCAAGTAGAGTGATAGTGATATGAGCCTGTCCACATAGGACAGATGTTGGAGGCCATGGATTCTCTTTGTGAGGTATTCCTGTGGCCTTTCCATTTGGTGTACATGTTTGGAGAGGTACATACCAAACAGGGTGTTATACTCAATTATTGGTCTAATGAGGGAGGAGTATAGAGAGATAATAACCTCCTTTTTTCTGGATACAATCCCTTTACTTATGAGATGAACCAAGCAAAAGGCTTTTCTGACCACTGCCGCTACATGATGGTCAAATGAGAAATTGTTGTCAACCTGAGTACCCAGGTCTCTCACCATAGGTTGTGTACTTACGGGGTTGCTGCTGATGTGGGAATCAGTAGGGGGCCGTGTTATTCCTGAATGGTATGATGATACATTTTTTTTGCATTTAACTTGAGGCCATGACTTTGGCACCAGTCATTAGTTGCTGTGAGACCTTCTTGCAATATGTTAACATCATTTGGGAAGTCAATGACAGCACCCAGCTTACAGTCGTTCTCAAACTTGGTCACCCACAGGCCTTTTGTCTTTGTCTAGGCCTTTGAGAAGTAGATGCCAGACAGTAGTAGTCCCAGGACAGGTCCCTGGGGAATACCACTAGTGACAGGTTTGCTATCGGAGGTGTAGGTACATATTTTGACCTTGTGGGTCCTGTCGATGAGACAGTTGGCCACCCACCTGATGAGATAGGGATTTACACCAAGTTGTGTTTGCTTTTTGATGATGCTCGAGTGGGGGATTGTGTCAAAGGCACTGGCAAAGTCAAGGTAAACTGTATGTAATGACTTTTCCTCATCCAGGGCCTTGGTGACAGTCTCAAAGAAGTTAACCAGGTTCAACAGGCAAGATCTACCCTTGATGAGTCTGAACTGGGAGCAGTCAAGTACTTCGAGATTGTCAATATCCTTGTTTATGAGATCCATAATAATATGCTCCATGGCTTTACAGATCAGACTTGTTAAGTTAATGTGGGGATAGTTTCCAGGGTCTGTAGTATCACCACCTTTGTACAAGGGATGACAATGGCATTTCTCCACTCTGCTGGAATGAAGCCTGTACTTAGGCTGTGGTTGAATAGGATGGTCAATGGCAAAGCCAGTTCTTGCTGGAGATGGTGCAGAATACATCCTGGGATACTATCAGGTCCCATGGAAGCTGTGTTCTTGGCCTTGGATAGGGCCTTTAACATTTGTGAGGTGTGGTACAAGTATCAGGGATGTCAAAAGGGCCTTGGGAGGACAGGGGGGTGATGTTTGCACTATACCTATCTGCTAGCAAGTTGGCTAAGTCAACAGGATCAGTGTAAGTGATACCATTAAGTACTAATTCGGAACAAACCTGGGCTTTGCTTTTTTCTGACATAACTGAAAAAGGCTTTGTGGTTTCCCTTTGTTTTAGAGGCTAGTTTTGATTCAAAACTGGCTTTAGAGGTTTTCACTAGTGATCTAATTTGCTTGTTGAAGCAAAGGAGGGAGTTTTTCCAATATGGAATTTGTTCTTTTTTACCCTTGAACAACAGTTTCTTCCTTTTTTTGTGAAACCTGTTGATAGAGGATGTCCATTAGACAGGATTGTGTTTCCTTGAGGAGCAGGTGTTAGTTTTGTTGGGTATGGCTGAGTCCATGCAGTTGTACAGGTGCTTGTATACTGCACTGGTGTACTGTTCAGCATAGTTGTCTGCATCCTGTGAGGGGAGCAGTGGTGGGAAGCTACTGATACTCTCCCTTTGGAGGCTGTAGTCAACTTTTGAAAAGTTTTTTAGCCTGATTATGGCTGGGGCATTGGGTTGGTTAGAAACTTCAAATTATCCAGACTGATGATCTGATCTCTCCAGAGAAGAACATACTATGGGAGTGGTGCAGCGGTTGCCCATGTTGGTGAGAACTATGTCCAAAATGTTATGTCCCCTTGTGGGGGATGAGACGAGCTGGTCTAGTGCTTAGAATTGATGAAGTAAAGGAATCATTGGGTGAGTGCATTTGTGCAGGAATAGTTCACCCAGTCTATGATGGGGTAGTTGAAGTCACCAAAGATCGAGGTGTTAGGGGGTACCTTGATGGAGTCAAGTAGATCCAGGCAGGAGGAGTGGGTGTCATGAGTCATGGAAGGGAGTCTATAGCTGGCTATAACTTGGATGGGTGTTTTGCCAACTGTCAGTTGCACCTGGAGTAGTTCCAGTGTGTCGTGATGGCGACCCAGTCTGGAGATGTGCCTATCCTTAATGAAGATAGAAAATCTACCACCCTTAGTCTTACTGACCTAATTTTGGGGTCAGAATGTATGGAATAAGTTATAGCCTGGTAAGGCAGGGATGCTCTCCACAGCCCTGAATCAAGCTTCCGTGACCACACAGACATCAGCATCTTGCAGGTGAGGAGAGACTTCAGTGAGTGCATTTTCAGGTTAAAGCTCCTATTGCTAAGCAGCATGACCTTCAGTTTACTTTTTGACAGATCTTTCATGTTGGAAGATTTGTCTTTGGGACATTGCCTGAAAAAGGCACAATGGGGGAGGCAAGAGCCTTGGCCAGGATCCGGAATCCCAGGGGTGACAGGTGGAGGCCATCTCTGGAAAAGCATCAAGGTTGTCAGCCATGTTATCCAAGGCAGACAGATACTGGATCCCCTTGGGATGGCACCAGAAACTAAGCCAATTGTTGAAATCAATTATTTTTTGTTGGTAATGTGGTATCATTCTTAGTGAAGGTAGGATGCTGCTTAGGGCTAGGGTCATTCCTGCATGGGGCACATACTCTGAGAGCTCAATCATGTTTCTCTTCATAGAGTCCAGGGAAAATGATAGTACACAAGATATTTCTACACAGTTTGGGATTTGAACTCTCAAACCAATGCAGCTGCAGAAAACAGCATGGATGCCTTATTCCTCTTTGGCACACAAACAGCCTGGATGTCTGCAAAATAAATGCCAAACAGGAGATGATCTCTGTGGTACCCCACTAGTTAAAAAAATTACATTCAGTGAGGCAACCAGTAACTTTCATAACTCAGGACCTGTTGGACAGTCAGCCTGAAATCTAGAGAACAATGTAAAGCTTTACATTAAACATGTCTAATTTTTCAGCAATACCAACATGGGTGACAGTGTCAAAAGTCTTGACAGTCCTCATAACTGGGATGAACCAAGTGGTTCTCATGGTCGAACGAGAGTTGAGTAACTGCTTTATTTTTATTATGTCCTTGGGAGTGTGGTTTGTTTTCTTTTTCCCTAGAGTCCTTTTAAAGGCTAGGGTGTTTCTCTCAACTTTGAATCCCTCAAGTCCTTGTAAGGGCTGGGGATATTTTAAGTTCTCCTGTGTAAGTTAGTGGTGGATTCTTATGTGCTCCTGTCCTATTATAGGACATAGTTAAGGCTTTTTAACTCTGTTCTCACAAGCAGAGGCACATGTATGCTTCTTTGCAGGTTAAGCACATTAGGACTGGCAGGAGAATAGGAGAGTTTGGTTATTTTTTGTAAAACTTGCTTTATATTTTGTTGGTAGGATACATAAGAAATGCATAAATGTTCCCTGGAAGATTTGTTGGTTTGTGGATATTTACATAGGTGTTCTATTTGTAAGATGCTGGATTGTGCTACAGAGGGCTGGAATACAAATTGTTGGCATTCATAAAAATGTGTAAATATTAAGAATGGGTTAGTGGATGGTAAAGAAACAGTGAGTGTGGGATGTCAAGTTGGGGAAGGTAGTGTTCAAAATCATTTCTTTCCTGTATTTTCTTTCCTGTATTTAAAGTGGTTAAAAATAGGGAATCTCAAAACATCTGTGTTGTGCAACACTGGCTTAGTGTGTTGTTCTGATAGGGCCGTTCCTGAAGCCTAACAAGATACAAGGTGTTCTCAGTATATACGAGTAACTGACACCCATAATGAGAGATTAGAGAGGGTCAGTGGCAGTGAGTGCCATGTTGTTTCTCCTAATGATCATATGATAGACAGAGGTCAGAAATGGGGGTTTGTGTGTGATGAATTAAAAGATGGCATATCAGAGGAAGTAGGGGATGCAAACAGGAAGAAGAAAAGGAGAGCTTTGGGTGGTTCTAGTAAGCTACCTACAGGTGTGTCAAAGAAGGAAGACGTGGTTGATACTTCTGTTAAGAAAAAACACGTTGTTAAGAAATGTAAAGAATCTAATCTCTTGCTTAGGGGAAGTAGAATTTATGATATTTTGTTTAACTTGAAAAATATTTTGTTGATAGCAAATATTATATGATGGTTGTTGTGGCAGGTGTTAATGTAGGGAAAACTAATGAAGTTTTTACAAATTATATTGAGCAGATGATAGAGTTGAGTACAGAGAAAAGGTTTGAATTGGTCTTTTGTGATATCATTCCAAATGCTGATTTTAATGAGACTTTGATTAAGATGGCAAGGGATTTTGAAAATATTATTAAAAGGATTTGTTGCCTGCATGGCATGGAATGTGTGTATGTCTGAGAGGAAAGGTGCATGTGTAAGAAATTATTTGAACTTAATATGAGACATATAGGAAATAGATTCTTGGCAGATAAGTTACAAAAAAGGACTGTTCTTTAGTTTAGGTTTTATTAGGACTATTTGTAGGACAGGTAAAAAATAATATGTGTAAAATTCTTCTTATGTAATGCCAGAAGTTTAAATAACAAGTTTCAGTTTTTAGAAGGAAAGGAAATAAAGGCTATCATTTAATAAGGCAGGAAGGGAGGGGTGGTGGAGTTTTTATTTATGTTCAAGGTGTATAAGTATGTAGTATTCATAATACTGATGATAATTTTGAGATAATTTCAGTAAAACTGGACTTTGAGGAAAAAAGTGTGTAAAACTGGAATTTTTATAGATGTTCTATTCAATCCTGTAATGACCTTAAAGGCTTTTGTAGAACAATAATGTCCCTGCTTGAGGCAGGTTTTGATATTTTGGGTGGCAATTTGAAATTATTGTTTCTTTGAGCGGATACTAATAAAGGTCTGCTTGATGGATTGATTAGTATTAGTAAAGGCATGGGTTACTCTCATGTTGTGACATCGCTGACCAGGAGAGTTCATATTTTGGATACAGTGTGGGTAAAAGATCATGAACTGATTGGTGATTATGAAGTTTGTGAAGAACTAATGGGTTATGATCATTCTTGTATCACTTGGTCATATGCGGTATTAATGTCTACTGGTACAACTTTAGATTAAGGGACCAGGTATGCCTTTTATAGAGCAGATTATGATAAAACAGGAGATATTTAATTGGAATTGGAGAAAATAGTTTGTGCAGTTAGTATTATGGAAGGTTGGACAAGGTTTTATGTTTTTTGTATACTCTGGCAACTTGGTGCCTTTGTTTTCTAATAAGTATAAAAGGTATAAATCTCCTTGGTGGAATAGTTCCTTGCGAAGTTATATAATCAAACTCAGAATTTGTGGAAAAGATGGAAGAAGAAGCCTGGGGGAAACTGACTAAATTTAAAATGGGGAGGAATACGTTAAGGAAGTTCAGTTAAGTAGGAAAGATTACCAGAAAAGGCTGGCTAGTAACATGGTAAAAACTAAAAAAGCTTTCTTTAAACATGTGAAGCAATATAAAAAGGATGCATAATCAGGTTTCGGAACTGCTGCTGGAAATAACATGGTTACTGATACCAGGTTATTGTCCAACATTTTTTGTGAATTATTTTGAGGGTTTGGTTAAGATTTTGAAAATGAGTATTTTTTTGGTTGAACTCTCTGGTGATTGCCCACTTCTTTTTAGGTTAAGTTCAGATGACTTGTTAAGTATGGTAAGATGCAATTCTGCTGTGGGTCCTGATGAAATTCATGGCATTTTTTATCAGCTATTGTTAGGGAAATCTCTCCTTGTTTGTGCTTCCGATATCAAAGTATGCTTTAAACTACCTATGCTCCTTCAATTTGGAAAATAACTCATATAGTACCATTTCCTAAGGGTAGTAATTACTGTACAGTTGAACATTTTATACCAATTAGCCTGACCAATATCGAAGGATAAGGTTTTGATTGGGTTCTTTATAAATATATTATTAGTTCCTTGGGTCATAGATGTGATTTAACGCAACATGGTTTTGTAGCTTTACTGGAAAGGGTCACCCAGACTCTGTGACAGTTTGTTGTGGGAAAGGTTAGTTTGCTTTTTATTTCTTGTATTTTGTATTACTTTATTGCCTTTTTCTATGTTGTATACTGTGATTTGTTTTCTTTACACTGTGTCTTACTTGTATTCTGCTTTTAACTGCAGAATACAAGTATACACAAGAATACAAGAAAAACTTGAAAAGAGACCACAGCTCTATCTCTTGTGTCAGACAGAAATTTTTCCCACCCTGCTACTGTTGTGTTCTTAAACACCATTGTCTTTCTAGTTGCCTGCCTCTTATGTTAATTTGGCAATATATCTCATTTCCTCTCTGTTTTTACTGGCTGTTGTGAGTGAGCACAAAATTATCATTTTGTGAAATTACTCCCCTTCAACTATTTAAATTTATTGGCCATCCTACTGTATTCCATAATACCAGAATACAAAAGTGCCCACCCCCTTTCAATCTATCTTTCTCTTTTAAAAATAGTGGCTCTCCACTAAAACTTAACTTTTTAGACATGTTACCCACTTTCATATCTAATTGCTTAGTGCATACTTCAGTGTTTAGGATAAACCTTTTTTCATCTTACCTTTAAGCATCTATTGCAAGACCACCAGTTATTGGAGAGCCCACATTCCGCCTCTCAGTAGTCATCTTGGGATTAGTGCTTTTGTTTTCTCCTGGTGAGAGAAGGAGTACAGTGACATTATTTCCTGGAGACTGCTGATCACTAGAAAGCCTAATAACTGCTTTATAGGTGACCGCTTGGAATCTGGGTTTATAGTCTGATCCTGGTGAGAGTAGGAGCAGAGTGCATTGATTCCTGACTCTTTCTGGTTGGAAAGTGAGTGTCTGTGCTTAATCTACCTGATTAGTGTGGTTGCTATTCGAGGCATCTAGTAGAAAAAGACTGCAAGTCTACAGACCCTTGCATCATCTGGGACAAGACTGTGGATCACCAAACAGGCTGTGGCCTGCTTCTCTTCTTGGGATTGGTGCGAACATTTTGCTTCTGGTGAGAGAAGAAGCAAAGGAGTATTGTATTCCAACAGAGTGAAGCTGTGGTGAGACCAGCATTAGTAGTAGCCAGGCAGTAGCCATTCATGCGACTCTCCTCTTTTCATAATTCTTGACAAGATAATTCTTTGTTTTTAGTAATTACTGCTTGATTTCTTTCTAACTTCAGAATATTTGCCTAAATACTTCATCCTTAAAATTTCAGGGTCTATGTATTAGTTTCCCCTCGAGTTTTTGGCAGTACGCTGTAGAGAATCAGACACCTTGAGTGACATTTTTCCTTTAAAAGCACAAATGAAATTTTTCCAATATGTAGTTGGACACAGGACAACTAGTTTGCAGTGGCAAGCACTGTCCACATAGTTGCAAACTGGATACACCTGACAGTGATTGATATTCTCACTTCAACAGTCTAATCAATAAAATAGGGTCTGTTGCCATGGATATGAACTTTCCTACTGTCTCCATTACCGGCTTGGTGGATATGGGCATCCTGAGGCAATGAAGAAATTGCCTCATGTTTACTGACAGCCAGTTAATTCTCAAACAAACTGATACGGTATGTGAGAGATGTATTTATATGACATCACTGGATGTCAATAAGGTTGCCAGTAGTAAACATGCTGCACCCATCACGCACAATTCAAAGCAGACATATAGACCCACATATACTGAGGCACTTACCTGTAACCTTCATAAACCACTAAGACCTCCTAAACAAAGTACACATAAGAAATACCTTCAGCAGCCCCAAATGCACTCTTTTAAAACAACACCCACATCAACACATAGA
Source organism: Protopterus annectens (assembly GCF_019279795.1). Taxonomy (NCBI): domain Eukaryota; kingdom Metazoa; phylum Chordata; order Ceratodontiformes; family Protopteridae; genus Protopterus; species Protopterus annectens. Next base: position 575,384,657 of record NC_056748.1, read on the forward strand.
GCTACATCTCATGGAGCCTTTACCTCTAAGCCCATAAGGCAAGTCACCACACAATCCAACATTCTAGTCATTGGAGACTCCATTGTGAGACACACTGATGTACCTCTCACCAGGCTGAGTAAGGAGAAAGGTACGGTCAGTTGCTTACCAGGGGCTAGGATCTCTCACATTACACATGCACTCGGGTCATTGAATCACAATTACCAATATGACCCGGTCATAGTCCATGTGGGAGTAAATGACCTTAGATGTACCTCCCTAGACTATATGAAGAGAGACATCATAGAGCTTTTGGAATGTGTGTCTCAGGCTGGTATCAGCCTAGCATTTTACCTTCTCCAAGGATGATGCCACAATATGAACAAAAGATGATTGACTTTAATAATTGGCTTAGTTTCTGGTCTCATTCTAAGGGGGTGCAATATTTGTCAGCATGGAAGGAGATGGTCAAAAGACCACACTGCTTTACCAGGGATGGTCTGCACCTCTCCCCTCTAGGCTTTCGAATATTAACTAAAACATTGTCTTCCCCAATAGTGTCTTTTTAGACAATGCCAAACTGAAAGTACTTCCGACACAGCAAATCAAAACCAAGAAAATCTAAAGGTACTGGTGTTCAATGCTAGGATCCTATACAAAAACTCCACTCCCTGGAAGATCTCTTTACCCTAGAGAATGCTGATGTCCCTGCGGACTCAGAGACAGCATACCAACAGTGCAGGGTTCTAATGCCTTCCGCACATTTAGACCAGCTACTTCACAGGAAGGGACTAAAGGTGGAGGCATCTCTAGTTACATCAAAAATAAATATACTTCAAGGCTGATCAAACTGGATAATGCACTTGAGCTGTTCCATGTTCAAATCACCATAGGTAAAATCCAATACCACTTCCTTGCAAGCTATAGGTCCCCCTCTATGACCCAGGAAACCCATACCATGTATTTAAACATATTAGAAACACTAACCATCCAACCCAATACCATATTCATGGGTGACTTTAATTACCCCACTATTAAGTGGGAATCCTATACGACATCAAATGTACATGCACAGAGATTCCTGGATTTTCTAAACACAAACTCCTTGGATGGGTGCAACCATACTGGATTTGGTCCTCAATAATAGGGGAGAGTGCTGCACTCTCTCTACTGTAATGCCTTCCCTGATAAGGTCAGACCACAAAATGGTCTTCTTTGAAGTAAAAATAAAACCTGGACCCCCAGCTAAACTTTGAATATTCAGGAACTATTCTAAGGCTAGCCTCCTGCTACAAAGTGAAAACCTGGCAAACTTTCAAGCCCCTATAAACCCTGATAAGAATTCAGCCTATGCAGAACTGTTCACAGAAACCCTGTACAAGCATGTTAATAGATGTATAGAGGCAGCTGTACCCACCAGGAAGAAGTACAGAACTAACTCAAAAAACAAGCCATCCTGGTGGAATCAGAAAATCAATTGGATGTATAACAGGAGGAAGAAAAGCATGGCAAAAATTAGGAGGTGCAGCACCCAGCAGGATAAAATCACTCTCATTAAACTAAATAAACAACTCAGAGGATAGATAAAGTCTACCAAGGCCAAATTTGAGGTAAGTTTGGCCTCCCAGGCCAAGGACAACCACAAAGCATTCTTTAGCGATGTCTGCAACCTCAAAGGCAATACACAATTGTGTGCAGAGCTCATTGTAAATGGAGCCACCTATACTGAACCTGAAGATATAGCAAACCTCCTGGCTGATAAATTCAGTTCCAACTTTACTCTTCTCTCCCCCTCAACTTTTCCTCAGGAAATATCATCAAATATAACTCCCCCTACTATCGCTAGGGAACAGGTCCTTAATGCTCTCTCTAAGACCAAGAACACTGTATCAATGGGCCCAGACAATATCCCAGGATGCCTTCTAAATAGCATGAAATGTCACCTATCAAGGCCTCTGGAATTACTATTTAACTGGAGCCTCCAAACAGGCTTAGTGCACAGTCAACCCTCTGCACAAAGGTGGGCCATCTACAGACCCTGGAATGTAAAGCCATGGAAAGAATTATCACGGAGATGATCAATAGAGATATAGTAAATCTCCAGACACTGGACCCAACCCAGTTTGGTTTTGTAAAAGGCAGATCATACCTACTCAACCTGGTGGACTTCTTTGAGAAGGTCACCAAAGCAATGGATGAGGACAAAATCATTCACACTGCCTACCTTGACCTGGCCAAGGCATTTAACACAATAACCCACTCAGGCATTGTTGACAAACTCAAAAGGTTAGGTACAAACCTGTACGTTACCCTGTGGATAGCCAACTGGCTCATAGACATGACCCAGGAAGTTAGAATTGGGGAGTCTACCTCTACAAAGAGGCCAGTCACAAGTGGAGTCCCTCAGGGATCAGTCCTTGGACCGCTCCTTTTTGGCATTTACATCACAGAACTCAAGGCCAATGTCAGGGGTCTCTGGCTGACTAAATTTGCAGATGATTGCAAATTAGAAGCTCTCACTGACTTTCATACTGACACAAATGTTCTCCAGGAGGGGCTGACACATACAAACAACTGGTGTCAGAGTCATGGACTAAAACTAAATGCCAAGAAATGCATAATAGTATCCTTTGGGAAGTCATCCATCCCTGGTAACTATTATATTGACAACACACCCCTTGGAGTTGACCCAGTGTTCAGGGTCTTAGGGACACACATAGATAGTAATTTAGCCTTTGATCATCACGTGTCTACAGTGGTGAGGAAATCATTCTATGTTACACAACTTATAAACAAAGGTATGGCATCTAAGTCCAAGGAAGTCATTGTTCCACTGTATTTGGCATTCATCAGATCTATCATTGAGTACATGCCCCCTTTGGTATGTACCTAACCAGGCATATCCAACAACTGTAACATCCACAGAGGTTCCTCACTAAAAGAATATATGGCATAAGTAATATGCCCTATGCAGATCACCTCAAGGCCCTATCCCTGTATTCTGTCTCCTGCAGGCTTTTGAGGGGAGCTCTGTGCCTGGCATACAGAGCATTGGCAGACCCCACTCTGATGGACCTCCTGCATATTCACAAAACAAACAGTACCAGAATTATCCATTCTAAAGACTTCAACCTTGCCTGTGATATAAATAGGACCTGCTGGAGAGTTAGGTATGTATCCCAGAGACTACCCCATCTATGGAACAGGCTCCCCATCCATGTGAAGCAAAGTTCCTCCGTAATCCATTTCAAATGCAACTTGGACAATTGGATAAGAAACTGGAAATTCATCCCTGGTTTGGCACCTATGTCTCTGATGCAAACAGGTGCCTGAAAATGGTTCATCTCCCGGGCCATGCTTACACTTATCAAGGGTATCAGAACTCGTCAGAGGTTTGGGATGCATGGCTAGGCTTAAAAAGGCCCTTCTGGTTGTTAGCCTAGTAAACACCTATGAACCTATGAAGTCCTGCTGTACAGATCTACTTTCCTTCTATGGTCATTTATGGAGAGTATTGTATGAAGGGGGAGCCGCTGACATTTTATATATGGAAATGTCAAAGGACTTTGACACTATGCCTCATTATAGGACTATTTGCTTATTGAGTGAATATAGTACAAATGGTTATGCAATCAGATGGATTGGCTAACTAAAGTAACTAACAAAGTAGTAGGGTAAAAACTGACCAATGTCTGTCAGATGGGTGGGTAGTTATGGCTGGTGTTCCACAAGGTTCGGTGTTAGGTCCAGTATTATTTGGCATTTTTATGACCAGTTTACCAGGTGTTAACTTCCAAATGACTAAATATGCAGATGATGTAAAAGCCAGCAACATAATCTAAGGGATATTGTACCAATTTTCTTTACAAGCATATCTGGATACTTTAATTGGGTCACAAACAATGACATGAAAATTAATATTAGCAAATCCTGCATTATTCATTTTGGGACTGTGAATCCTAATTATCCATGTGTTTTTGGATAATTCTGATTTACAGAAGGTTTATATTACTTGAGATTTGGGTATACATATTGAGTCCTTAAGTTTTAATCCTCATTTGCTGGATATCATTAGAAGATGTTATTGTAAAATAAGTAATATTCTTAGAAGTATTGTAAGTAGGGATAAGATGGTTTTGCTTTCTATATATAAGACCATAGTTAGACCTATTATAAAATATTGTGGATCTTTCTGGGTATATAATAAGGTGCATTTGGATAGATTATAAAGAATACTAAGACTTTTTACCAGGAATATTTCAGGAATGTTAGGTATGAGCTATTCATGGAGACTTGGATGCTATCACTTTTTACAATTAAATATAGGTTGGTTAGGGGTGATGTTATTATCATCTATAAATGTATTAACAATTCCAGATTTGAGAACACTGTGGGTATATATAAGAAAGTGCATTCTTTGAATACTGGAAAGAATAATGGTCTGGTAAATAGTGTGGTGTGTAATACTAGTGTTTGGAATAATATTTATATGGGAGAACTTGTTTATGATTGAATAAAATGTCTTTATGGGTCAGAAAATCAGGATTTATTAGCTCTTTTAAATCCAGTTTGGATTTATAGTTACATTTGAAGGTATTTAACTCAGGTCTTTATGGTGGAAAACTATTTAAGGGCATTTTTTAAGGTTTGATCTTGATATTTTTGAACACTGTGGTGCTCATTTAAAAAGTGCAAGATAGCTGATATTTAGTCAGTACATCAACAGAAAGAGAAGAAGTTATTTCTGTTAAGAAACAAGTACTTTTTATTTTGACCATCGCAGGGAGAACCAAGTTGATTAAAACCAGAGGAAAAGGTCAGGGGAAACATTACAGAATTCCTAAAACACAACAGGAAGTTACCAGTAAAGAAATACAGAAAATGGTAGAGTTGCTCATTTCTGAGAAATCTCAAAGTGCTTGGAACAGCCCCATAGTATTGGTGCCAAAATCAGATCACATCATTAGGTTTTGCAAAGATTTTCATAAATGTAATAAAATCTCACAATTGGGTGCTTACCCCATGCAACAGGTAGATGAACTTCTACAGGCATTAGGAATGGCAGAGTACTCTACCATCCTAAACATAAAGGAGTATTTGCAAGTCCCTTTAAGAAAAGGGACTAAAGAAAAAATATCCTTTTATACCCCAGTATACATATAAATTATTGCCATTTAACCTATTAAGCACTCCGGCCATGTTTCAAAGACTGCTGGTCAGTGATTTGAAGCCCCATACTGCTTCTGCTGTTGCATATTTCCACAGTGTAACAACCTACATTGAGTAATGGGCAACATACGTACCCAAGGTTCAAGAAGTCCTGGACTCCACCCAGCAGTAGGCTTGGTGGCTAGCCTTAGTAAATGCACTCGACATGAGGAAGCCAAATATCTGTCTTATACCAAAGGACATGGCCTAGTGAAACCAGATAAAAAATGTTCAGGCCACAAGAAATTTGCCTAGGCCATGCACTAAATATCAAGTCATGGTATTTTTGTCCATTGTAACTTACTAGATGTGATGCATTCCTAATTTCCCCTAGTCTGTCACATTTTGCATGTCTGCCCAGCATGATAAAAGCAAGGACCACAGTGAAAGATCTGTAGTCTGGCAACAATGACAAGGCATTCCTGGTTTTAAAGGTGGCCTGTGTACACAGCTGATATTGGTTAACAGTGATTTTAGAAAGGAATTAAATGTAGAGGTGAATGCCACTAAAGTAAGAATATGATCTACATTGTACTAGGGAATACAATGGGAATAAGAACCCCATCTCTTACTTGAGCAGAAAACTATCCCCACAAGAGACCAAATATGCAGTAGTGTAAAATGACTGTTTTAATATTAAATAAGAAGTTTCTACACTTAGGTAATACTTAGGAAATACCTCTTTACTAGATACTTCAGCCTCATTACAAATCATGCCCATTTAATGTGGCTGAATTAGACTGAGTAGAAACAAAGAGATGAATTAAAGGAAAAAGTCATGGTGTGTATGTAGCCTTTTGGCTGAACATAATCCCGAGGCTAAACTTATAAATGCAGATGGCCTCTCCTGGATACATGCTTTGGTTGCATAAGTTTCATCCCCCTGGGGTCTGAGCTAGGGGAGATAAATGACACAAGAAGAAGGGTTGCTGGGTGCTAGCTCTTATATAAGTCCTGCATTGTTACAATAATTGTGGCCTGTCTTGTCCTAGTAGGACTATATCCTCTTCAAGCAACACTATGGAGTGTTTATAGTCAGAAATGTGTTTATGTTTGGAAGAGTTTCAGGCAGACTGCTGCTGAGCTGTGAAAGGCAAAAAGTTTGGGTAAAGAAATATTTTTTGTTTTTGGAACAAAAACTGGGAGCACTGCCTCTATTAAAAAGATGTATGTTTTTGGAAATCTTAAATTACTATAACTGACTGTCTGGGAAGAGATTCTTTCTACAGCAGGCACTGAAAGAAAGCCTGAAAGTCAAACTTGTCTTTTTTAAATCCTGCAAATGAGACTACCCTTTTTTTTTCTCACTTGACTGCGATACACACACACACACACACACACACACACACACACACACACACACACACACACACACACACACACACACACACATATACAGACACAAAAATCAAGACTTTGCATTGTTGATTGTCATTTAAAGTCTCCAAAGGAAAAATCTACCTGCTTGCAGTGACAAAATCTGCACCAGGGTATATGGAGACTGCTGCTCTGAGATTATTTTTTTTTTGTAAAGCAAGCTATTGCATTTGTTTTTGGTTTAAAACAGAATTAAGCCACATATGTTATGTGTTTGCGTCATAGTTCTTAACCTTTCATCTCCAAAATGTGGAACATTATTTCTCATAATGTGGAACAAATGGTCAAAATGTGGAACAGCCTACTAACAACTTTAATTAGGAAGTTCATAGAATGGTTAAAATGTCTTACTTTATTCTTATAAAAAGTTATTTTGATTAATATGATTCAGTAATATTTACTATGGACATTAGATAAAAACATTCTTACAACTGAAAACGTGAAACAGTGAGAAACATGAACTTTTTTAAGACCTAAAGGTATGGTTAGCTTTGACTCTAAAGAGTTAAAACTTTTATTTGGTGGAACAAACTGCAAATTAATATTTTTTTGTGTGAAGATATACTGAAGTTCTGCTGAATTTAATGAAACACATTTTTGCCTTGTAATTTCTTACTGAATTGAAATCCGTCTTGCTGTTTAAAAAAATCATTATCTGAGGTGAATAAAAGCTAAAAATATCTGGGTGGAACTACAGTCCCTTGTCAGAGTATATCCAGATCAGGACAAGTACAGTATATATTGAGAGAGATATATATGGGTCCCAGCAACTTTGTCAAATGGTACTTTGGTCGACATCTGTTTAATAGACACAATTTGGCTGACTAAACAGATGATCAACAGGCGTGCAAGATCAGCAATCCCTGGGTAGGGGACTATATGTACCCTTTTACCTGGGGATTGTGTGATCTTGAAGTTTGAATATGCAATTAGTGGAGGAGCAGTGAGGAATGTGGGGGAGCTTGTCCCCTGCAAAAAAGATGCTTTCATTGTGATTTATTTTTTTAAGTTTTGCATGTGCCAAGATAAATTCTCGGCACAACAGTAGTAACATATCAACGTGCATAATGTCAATCAATTTGTTTCGACATTACGCACAGTGGCATAAATGGTATTCAATTAATTTGAGTAGATCCATATGTATATTATATATATATATATATATATATATATATATATATATATATATATATATATATATATATATACACATATAAAACTAGACCCAAAAAATCTGGTGCGCGCATCCAACAAGGTGCACGGAACACAATACAAAATAGAAAATCCAAAAGACTTCCAGCACTCAAAAAACAAGGCCACACGTGAGTTAATGGCTTTATTTAGCCACACAGTCTGCTCCACAGACCGGTTTCCCTTAACAAAGCGTCATCAGTGTAATCACCACACGCAAATACGTCTGTTTTAAATTCTTCTGCCCTTAAAGAGACAGTTCAATTTCTACACATACATGCATACAAATTTGATAGACTGCATATATACAAATATACACATTGCCAAGATCAACCACTATTAAATTTCCGTTTAAGGTGAACCTTACAACCCAAATATTCATACATCGCTGTATAATACATAACTACTATATTTTTTATATATGCACTCACATGTACATATAAATAAACAAATAACTAAATAAATAAATCAGCCCACCAAAACACTTGTGTAGATATCACACAACCTTAAGTCACTATTATGGCAAAAACCCTAAATACACCTTAATTACCAAATCACATTCATATATCCTCTAGAAGGATGTAGCTCCATTTAATGAATACCTAAAACTAAAACCTACCAATGGTCATTAAGACCGGGCTTAAATAAAGCCCCTAAATTGACAATCCACTTACGTTCCTTGGCAGTCAAAATATTATGTCGAGCAACCTCACTATTTACTGAGGTATTGATTTTATCAATCCCTACGAAAACAAAATGTGCCATAGGATGTACTAAAATATGTTTATATAGGGCACTACGAGTCCTTTTGCATTTTATATCGCTAATATGAAGAGCTACCCTTTGCTTCAATATGCAAGAGGTCTGTCCTACATAAAATGCCCCACACTGGCATATAGCCATATAGACCACCCAGGAGCTAGTACAAGTAACAAAACAGTTAATATCATATACTTTTCTGGTATTGATGGATGTAAATGATGCAGTTTTAGACATTAATTTACAATATTTACAATGACCACAATATGTACTGCCTTTAATCTTAGGTCCAACTTCCTCTCTTGGACCAAGCCCTTTCTTAAAAGATGATAAATATTGTCCTATTGACTTTCCTTTCCTATACCCAAACTCACATCTTGAATTTAACAGAGTGGAAAAAAATGAATCTGTATATAAAATATTCCAATATTTGGATATAACTTGCTTGATTTTGGCAGTGTTACTAGCATAAGTAGTAATAAATCTCACGTTCATAGACGGGGCATTCCCAGAACACGATCTATCTTGTAACAACTCCCCTCTATCCATATTTCTAACCAATTTTTGTACCTGTTCAATTTCCCTTCTCTTATATCCTCGAGCCAAAAACGATTTTTTAAATCTGTCTCTTGTATTTCATATTCCCTACTGTTTTAGCAAATTCTCTTAATCCTTTGAAACTGTGCCTTTGGAATATTGTTAATGGTATGAGAAGGGTGGCAACTATGGGCATGAAGAATAGAATTTTTGGAAAAAGGTTTACGATATAATGAGGTAACTACTGTGCCATCAAGTACTTTGGTGACATTAACATCTAAAAAATCAACCGTAAACATATCTAATTTCCCAATAAATGTAATGCCATACTCATTGGCATTCAAATACCTCTTAAATCCCTCCCAATCTTGTAAACTCCCATTCCAAACTACCCAACAGTCGTCTAAATAACGTTGCCACATGACCAACTGTGCTGAATATGGAAATCTTTCCTTGTAAATATATAATGCCTCCAAGTATCCCATAAACAGGTCTGCATATATAGGGGCAAAAGTAGCCCCCATCACCATACCCTTAACCTGCAAATACCAATTATTATTAAACTTGAAGGCATTATGCTCTAATACCAACTTTAACAAGGATAATAAAAATTCCATCTCAATCTCAGAATACAAACTGGACTCAACCATCCAATAATGAACCCCCTTTATACCACCTATATGTGGAATACTAGTATAAAGGGATTGCACATCCAAGGTTCCCAGTAAGGAATCCGTTGAAAGCTGCAAATCTTCCATAAGCTGTAAAAATTGCTTTGTACCCCTAATTCTGCCTCTAACAAAGGGCAATAAAGGTTTAAGTTTAAATTCCAAAAATTCAGACAATGGTTGAATTACTGACCCTCTTCCGGCCACAATGGGCCTCCCTGGAGGATTATACAGTGTTTTGTGAATTTTGGGAACTAAATAGAAATATTGAAACGTTGGGCTTTCCACTGTTAGCTGTTGCACTATATCATCACTGATAACATTTTTTTGTTTTGCTTCTAAAAGAAACTTGTCAATAGCAGTTTTGAACCCTTCACTAGGATCCATCGGTAGGGGCAATAAGAAATGGGATCTGTTAACTGTTTCTTAACCTCTAGTTCATATTGCATCCTATCCCAAATCACTACCGCCCCTCCTTTATCTGCCCCAGTAATAACTACATCATAATTGTTGACAAGGGACTTTAAAGCATTACGTTCTTCCAAAGTCAAATTATAAGAAGTACAACTAAAAATGTCAGCCTGATTAACTTGTAACTCATGTAGTACTAACTGTTCAAAAGTCCTAACTACATTATTATACACAGGTTGGAAATTAGATTTTTTAAACCTAAAACCAAAATTATCATCACTCGGGAATGTTCCCGGTTGACGGGAAAAATAATATTTTAAATTCAAATTTCTACAAAATTGTTTAATATCATTGACAGTATCATATTGTGACACAAAAAAAGAAGGCACATAACTTAATCCTTTATTCAACAGCTTTAATTCACTTTGTGTAAAAGTATACTGTGTCAAATTGACCACTATCTGGTTAATACCACTAGGGTCATCATGACTGTCTGCTGTCGATGCAAACGAAACTGAATCTGCAGGGCCTATCAACTGGCCCGAAACCTTGCTTCCATCTTGTCTTCCCCGATGTTTGCGACCTCCCCTCCTAAAGGGGTTTTAGTTCTTTTAGAAACTGGTGATCCTGACAATATTAAATCACCCTGTTTGGGTTCAGTATCAGTGTTAGAATAACAAGATGAACCTTCTGATGCACTAGACACAGTTTTTTGACGACGTAAAATAGAGCGTATTCGTTTACGTTTAGGTCTATTTTGTTTGCCCTCTTCAAAATGTACACCTTTCCTTTCTTTCTTCCAAGAAAATACCTTGTCATTTTTAAAATCATTAATGTCCCTCTGATACTTCCGCATTTTGCGACCCTGCAACTCCTTATCAAATTTGTCCATATCTGTTATAAACTGCCCATACATTTGTTGATATTCATTAGTGCCCTCAAAAGATAAGGTACGTTCGTGACAAGCCTGTAATTTGACAAATAAATCTGGCAGCTGTTTGTCATAGTAGTCAATGAGTAACTCCATAAACATATTAGAAGCTACTAACTGTACTCCACGCCACTTTTTCATAAAATCCACATCTTCATTACCCAATCCAGGCTCTAACTCGACCCTAAGACCACGCGGAACTATCTTTGCTTGTATGTAAGCTTTTAATAACTTATTGTGCCAAACCAATGAACGTACCTTTTTAGTAATGTCTGCCAACTGCTGAAAATGCTGTTTCATGTCCATATTCCCCATAATAATGGAGCGTTCATCATCCTTTTGTGATCCAGTAAAAATAGAATAATCATCTTTGTCTGCAGTCAAATTGTCCATAAACGATTTAAAATCCAGATGTACCGCCATTATAAAAAGCGACTGTGAACCACTCAAACATGTTTAATGCCTCCAAACGCCAATAATCCACTGCGTCTGTCCAAGTCAAAATAGGCCTGATTTTGAAAACAGCACTCAAAAGTATATTATTTTATTAAGTATTTTACAGTGAAATACTTGTTTGGTTGGGTATCCTAGTGTTGGATTTCATTGTTTTTTTAAGGAATAACTAAATTAAGTTGGGGGGTGCTGCTAGGCATACAGAAGCCATGGGATTATAAATGCTCTGTAGTACATTTTAGTGATTCTTTCCAAATTTTTGATTCAGTGATGACCTGAACAAAAACCATGAATATGAAAAACAAATTAAATCTTAACTTTTATTTCAAGGATAAAATAAACTGTATCCAAGTTTTAATGCTCACAGCTGACCAAACACCAGTTCATGTTAAAATGAAAAGACAAATGCTTATTAGGACACATATATTATACCTGGGAATAGGTAGTCACTTTCATAGTATCTGCCTCTGGTGTTAAATTTGGATTAAAATTAAGTCATAAATGCCCGCTGTCATATATTTCAAGCTGCTGCTGTCATATCTACCTACAGAATGCCTCCTCACCCCTACCCCTAAATGACAGCCAGCTTCTGTGTACCCTTGTGCCCCCCTCTGAAGTCTGAGAGGAAAGTTAAAGGAATAATTATCACATTGTCGCTATCCCAACAAAAGATATGGTCACCGCTGAAGTTTGCCAGGAGTGTAAAAAATAATGACATTGTCCGAATCTCCCCACAGAAGTACACCGACCTTTTGTGTACACGTATAACCAGTGGTGGTTTTAGGCAAGGTAGGGTTAAGTTCAGAGGCGATTGCTAAATCCATGTCATAATGCACTTATACAGCCTTGGGGTGTGGAGGCCACCAGCCCTCAGAAGGTCTGTTCTGGGTACTTTTGTCATGCATTTCTCTCACAAAAAATAAGAGATGACTGTTAAAATAAGCAAGTGCCAACAGGGTCAGTAACTTTCATCCAGAAAACTCCCCTACAAGCAGTTATAGCCACTACTATGCACAAATCAGACATTTGCTTGTGATAAAAGTATATAACCATGTAATGAATTTCATCTTTTTTCCAAACAAACAGTTGCCACACATTAAAACATCACATATCGCTTCACATAATCACTTTAGTCCTCCAAAGCCAAAATAATAAACAAGCAGCAGGCAGTATTCATTTTCCTCCACAGAAGACAACCATAGCAATTACGCCTGCTCTTCCTGGGCATATTAGGTGTCCAGTCATACTTCTCAACCTTTTGGTGAAAGAAATCTGTACAAACCAAAAATGGGGGTTGAAAGGACCAAAAGCAGGGAAAAATATTGATTATTGCTCTTATAAAGTGAAAGTTGCTAGAATAGTAGGTTTTGCATCGGCATGCATTTTCCTGAAGTATATGAAGTCTGAAACTCAAATGTCTGTCATTATTTAGTGACATCATTCCTCAGTGATTTGCTAGAAAACCACAAAATTTTATGATGAACAGATCGAAAATATGAAGCAAAAATCTGGACATTCTGTGAAAACCTGGGCAGTAGAGAGGTATGTGTCTCATTAAGTAGTCTCTCTTTCTTCTCACAAATGCAAACTAGTCCTGCAAAGCCAGATAGTGATTGTATAAACTAAGTGAATGACAAGAGGGTCAGTTTCTTTCATCCAGCCAACATCCACCCAGTAGTTATAGCCATGACATTTCATTGCCATGTAATATTATTTCACTTCTATTCACTTCCACAGACCACACAAACAGGTTGTTGCCACAAATTTAAGAATTCCAGTCCAGGTTGATTCACTAAAATCACAAAGCCAGGGAAATATTTCCAAAAATATATGGTTTATCACTGCCAGCAATATTGTAAAAATAGTAGTAACACTTATCTCACCACACCATTCCTCCCACCTCAACTGTCTACACAAATCACAAAGCCAGAAATATTGCCAAAAATGCCTGGTTGCTCACTCCAAGCATCACTGTAAAAATAATAATAGCACTTAACTCAGCATGCCATTCCTCTCATCTCAAGTGAGCACATAAATCACAAAGCCAGAAATATTGCCAAAAGTATCAAGTGGATCATTGCCAGTAGTATTGTAAAAATAGTAGTTAACACTTTTATCTCACCACACCATTCCTTTCAGCTCAACTTTCTACACAAAACCAAAAATATTGTCAAAAATATCTGGTTTGTTACTGCCAGCATAAAACACTTAACTCACCTTGCGATTGCACTTGTCTGTGCCCGGAACTCTACAGAAAGTCCCTAACTTTCTTTCATTTTTTTTATAGAAAAAAATAAAGAAAACAGAAAAACCTGTTACAGGCAGTTTTGCATATACATTTGAATGTTGCGAGGTCCCTGTTCCCATGACTTCATAACATTTAAGACTAATGTAAAGGTTGTCAAGGTAGATGTAGCATTATCCCCTTGGAGTGTAAGCTGTGTTGCACATGTATTTTTATTTGGATGGGGATCCTATTTCATGTTATTGTTCCTTTTTTATTTCTTTATTTTTTAAAGCAAAGACACATTACTCTAAAAAATAATTAAATAAATGGAGAAAAACCTCCCCTAAAAGTATGACTCACAAACCAGTTCCAGACACACTCAAAATGTTCTTGCATTTGAGTGTTGATGGTGGTTGTGTGGGTCCCAGCTACAGTAAAGACAATGCCATCTGCATACATTATGCTGTTTATAGGGTCTATATTAAATCAACAAATGCTTAAAAAGCGAACGCTGATTTATCAACGCCATGTAAGCAACAGCTTACAATCTCGAACACTCGGAACAGCGATTTATTTTTCCTAGGGAAAAAAAATCAATGTTCCACAAAAAAATAAAAATAAAAACTTCAAAACATTGCATAAAGTGGGGGGCTTCACCCCCCTACTTAAATATACCAACTCCGAGATCGCACTACAGTGACAAAAACTGCAAAGTAATGGAGGCAGCCAAGCGATTTCTTTCCCAGGAAAAGAAATCACTTGTATGCCGTTTCACTATTTTGCTGTTTCGTGCTTTCAAGTTCGATCAAGACGCATTTGAAGGATTGCGTCTTCAATTATATAATAGGAACCCAGTTTATATTAGGGAGGTCACATGGCAGATTGTTTATGTACAGAGCAAAGAAGTGGGGCCCTAGTAATGAGCCTTGAGTAACAGCTTTATTTATAGTTCTAGACAAGAGTATGCTATCTGCACTTTTGAAGATAAAAGCTCCATTGGCAAGATAGATAAGGAACCACTTTGTGAAGTTCTCAGAAAACTGATATAGTTCTTGTATCTGTAGGAGAAGACAGTGGTCAACCATTTCAAAAGCTCTTTCTAGATCCAGGAACAGAGCTCCTTTTAGTCCTGAATCCATGTCCTTGAAAATGTGGTTGTTAAGTGAGTAGATGGCATTGAGTGTGTTGTAATTTAGGCAAAATCTAAGCTGTCCAGCACTCAGAATGTCATAATTTGCAATGTAAGAGAATTTGTTCATAGGTAAGTTTTTCAAGTATTTTTGTGAGAGGGTAAAGGTTGAGAATGGGCCTGAATTCATTGGCTGAAGTAAGAATGTGTATTTTTACAAGGGGTACAATGAGGGTATGCTTAAAACTGCATAGTAGGCTATTGGTACTAAGACTAAATGCTTGAAAGGGCATTATAAGAAGGTAGAAATTTGCATTTCCAGCAGCATTTAAAGGTTGGTTTAATCTAGTGAATAACATTTATAATATAGAGATAAATACTCTATATGATGTAAAAGTGCTTGATTTATGCCCATGGCCAAAATCAGGCTTAGCAATAGATCATTTTACAAGTCATTAAATCAGGGTGATTGGTACAAAGAAACTAATTTAATGAATTTTTATATGTAATATCTTGCATAGAAAACATGCACTGTAGCTTGGTAAATGTTTTATGTTTCTCATATCAAAACACATATTTTATTATTTCATATTATTGCATCTAATATGTTTGAAAATAAATAAAAAAAACGTGTTTGGAATTAAAACATTACTATAATAAACCACTCCATAGTCAGATAAATGCCAACCTGACTGCAACACAGGAGACCCAAGGTCCATTACCAGCACAGGTGTTTCAGTGAAAAATGGAAATGAGTGGTCACAGTTGGCTCACCCATTCTAGAGGAGGAATGTGGCACTGGTCTGCTGCTTGTGTAACACCTAGGAAAAGCAATAGATGTTGCACTCATTGAGTTCAGGCATTCTTAGCATACCCTGCCCAGTGACCAGGAGGTCCACACGCTTCCCGCAGATCAGCAGTAGAGTTTGCACAAGCTCTTGTGAAAAGTAGGAACTCCAGTGGGTAAGGCATAAAAAGGAAAAAAAGCTTAGACTGACATCAGAATGATAGCCTTGTAACTGTTACTTGCCTCATGAGAACAAATAAGTCGGAGACTGTTCTCTCTCAGCAGAACATCACCAGTCCGAATGGGCTGCAAGGAGCTAACAGTTGACAGATATCAGGGGACCAAAAAAAGAATTAAAAAAATCATCCTAATAGTTTGAAAGGCACACTGGAAATGCTGTGGAATTAGTGTCTTATCATAAATCATTGTGATTGTTTGTTTGTGTCTTTCGGCTTTTCCTGGTTAGGGGTTGCCACAGCGGAACTCCGGTCCGCTAATGATTGGCAGTTGATTTTTACGTACCGGCTTGCCGGGCCTGACGCACAACCTTCAACGAAGGTACGCCCATTCACGCATGTCTCTATGCAGAACGCTCTAGCTGAGAATCGAATCGGATAGCGTCTTACTGTGAGGCGACAACGCTACCACAGCACCACCACCGTGTCCTTGATGCCAGCAAAGAAGCCAAATGAGACTAAATGTGACACGTAAATAAATGCAAACACACACACACACACATACACACTGCAGTCATTTCTGAGGTTGCTGTATACTGAAGCATATTAAGGGAAAGGGAGATTTCTCCCATTGCACCAGTCAACATCACAATGCATAGCCAGAACTTTCCAAATACACTACCCTACAGTACGTCAAAAGCTAGTAAAGATTAGATCAGAAGGAAAATATGCACAAACGTCTATTAAAACACACTTATCTGTATGTATTGCATGAGTCTGTGACATAAATGAACATCAGTATACAAAGTAAATCTTTGTATACTTGTACAGTACATGAAACAGTAGCTGAAAATGAGTTAATGTAATGTTGGTTGGATCCTGTCAACATTCCACCATAAGAAATCCACATACATGATATTGACAAAACTATAATTATATAAAAAAAAACTCTGGCCATTTAAAACAAATATTATCAAAATAACAGGTAAATGGGGCACCTCTCTTTCTTCACTGTTGTGCATCTTTGGAATTGGCTACATTAAATAAGGGGTGTGGGGACAAAGCTGTCTAAATTAAAAAGTTAGAGGATTCACATCCTCAAAAAATAAGTCCTGAAGATGCAAGACACCCTGGATAACAGTGTCCCATTTGCCAATAGTTTTTGAACATTCATATTTTTCAATGAAGCACTACAGACTAGATTATATACAATACTATTAAACAACAAACCATCTGTTAGGAAATGTGAAATGGCTGTTAAGGAACTGCTAGGATAAGTATGCAGGCCATTGAGCTTCTACTAATCAAATCCAAATGAAACCTTTGTATACTACTTAAAATGCTTTGGCTTGTTTTTATTATACTGATAGTTAGTTCATCAATATGATTTGCATGCAGTGAAAAGAGGGCCATAATTACCTTTAATAAGAACCTGTTTTATTATGCACATTATTCTTATATAATAATAATGGAAAATGGAACCACAAAAATAACTTACTTATAAAGTTTAGCAATAAAAATTTATATATCAGAATTTAGCCTATTTGTGCTGCATTGCCACTTAAAATATTTAAAAAGTAGCTGGTTATTTTTGCAGGACATTCTTCTTATAGGGCATGCTAACTAGTTCATTAAATGAAGCAGGTACCGTGTCAGTCAAGGTGATAGCCATTTCACTTACCTTGAAGGCACTGGCTCCGAAATCCCCAAAAGAACTAGCCCTGCTCACTAAAACAGATAGGACATAGACATAACAAGATGGTGTAAGCCTGAATAGTCCATCAAACTATAACCTTCATCATCTTCGTTCCTCTCATCCTTTAAACATTAAAATTATATTTCCTGATCTGCAGAAATCATGGCAGGTGACCAGAAAGAGAACACTTTCTCATTTTACAAAATAATATGTTTAAGTGCCACATCCCACTTAGTGATACAAAACCTTTGAATAGATTGAGTTCAGTGATTTTACCAGTTTATGTGCCCATTAATATCACTAAACGTATGAAAAGCATCAGTAAATCTGTTCAGAACAAGGGTAACTCTGAGGGCAAAATTCATAGTGCGCTGATGAAGTCAAAGCAACTCAGAAGTATCATTATCCCTGCAGCAGAAACCTGTAATGCTGTTACCTACAAGAGTTTGTAATATATGTATAATTTGAAGCTTAAAGGGCTGTGAAGCACATAAAGGTCTCCTGGCTACACCATCTTCACTAACGCAAATTGGTCTGCCTGGTTATAAAGTAAGTCAGTTATGAGTGCAAGCTGAGAAGTAAAAGCGTGTTTCCATTGATAAAGCCGTATATGATATTGGATTGCTAGTTAAGGGATGAAGAGCAGTAAATCAAAGAGAAAAAACTCAGTCTGTAAGCATTGTTTTATTGCAAAACACAAGAAGGCAAATTGTGTATGTTATGTAAATTTATTTTTGCAGCATTTTACTAATTAAATATTACTCAACATGCAACAAATGATTGGCAAACTTCTTAATGTGAGGTTTGAAAACAGCTTAAGTTTTTTTTTTGCATAAGGTAACTTCATATTGTGACACCTTTTATAGCAAAATAACAACAAAAAAGTTTTTACTGTCTGCAATATCCTACACGTGAAGTACACAAATGGTTTAAAAGCAAGCGTTAGATAAATGGTTGGCATTATACCAAATGTGGATAGTAATATAGTTTATTTTTTTGTGTGCATTATGCAAGACTAGTGCATAAAGTTTGTGGATTACAAAAGAAGCATAAAACTAAAATAGCACCAGATTGTTAGAGAAATGTTTAGATATTTTCTTTTGTGAAAATTAACCTTTTGTTCATTTGTACTTATGGGTTCTATATCAACTAATAAATTAATCACTCACATTGATTACCTACCTAATATTAGATTGTATGTATCAAACATATGGATATAGCTCTCTGTGGTCTTCACCTTTGCCAGTCCTTCAGGCAGACTGTTCTTTCTAGTTATCCGACACAGTTCACAATATTAACAGAGACAACATTTCAAAACAAAAGAAATGCAACACTGGAAAATGCATAATCTGTGATCAGATATTCCTTGGGTGCTGTGAATAACATCCTATCTGCTCTCTTGATGTTCCTCCCTGTATCACAACATAGCTCCACATTAGGTATATATGTACAGAGATGAGAGAATGCAGGCTGTACAAGCTGTAAGGACTTGAATATAACTTTGAAAATTGGTTATTTCAGTGCTACAGTATCTATTGACAATGATAAGTTACGTCAAATGGACCAGCAGTCAGTTTAGCCATTTGAAAGCATGCATCCTCAAACCTTTTAAAGTTATTCAGTGTAGAAAAGATTATTGTGACATCCCATATTGCTGAATAAACATGAAAGCTACCTGAGACAACAGAAACATGACAGTAGGTATAAAGGTTTGCAGAGCTGATACATAAGCCATAACTACAAAGCTGCTGATGCATCATGGGAACATAATCATAAATGCAGTATTTATTCATTTGTTTATTCAAATTGGTAGGACAAACAAGAGATCACTTAAAGCTATGGCAAAAACACAAGGCAGTTCCACATCATGACTGCAAGCACTTACAGCTCAAATTCCATTTGAATTTGAAAAAAAATTAATTTAAAGTCACATTCAAATTCTGTGTTCACACAGAACAAAGCTACTTCCATGTCACAGTTCTCAACTTCTTAGTTAAAGAATCAGATAGAAAGCCTGGTGTGGTGTTCAAACCACATTTTCTCTATCCACACATTAGTATACCCTAAATGAGTACCTTACCTACAAGCTGAAACACTCTCTCAGCATCAGTGCAAAGAGGCTCCCTGTGTAGAGTTAGATTGTTTTTTCCGACAGCCATCACTTCAGTAAATCACCTCAAAACCTTCTAGATGCTACCCTCCATCCCACCACCTTTTTTAGGCCACAGTAGTAAGCATTTGGAACCATGGATTTGTACCTCCAATCTGTCTCTGCATCCAGCTTGCATGGTTGAAATTTGGGCAGTCTGAGTTAATGTAGCAATTGTCTGATGTTTACTGACAGCCACCTACTACTTAAGCAAACTTGCACAATGTATGAGATGTAGTTACATAATGTTACTGGAAGAAAAGCTTTCAAACATAGCCACTACAAATAAGTACAACACAATACCACACCAAACCAATTGCATGCAGTTGAAATCAAGCACATCGACTTACATATGCT
Source organism: Protopterus annectens (assembly GCF_019279795.1). Lineage (NCBI taxonomy): Eukaryota > Metazoa > Chordata > Ceratodontiformes > Protopteridae > Protopterus > Protopterus annectens. The sequence continues at coordinate 575,404,692 of NC_056748.1, forward strand.
GAGGTTCTTAAAATAATTTACCTAAACTACAGAGACCTCTTAAATGTAACGTAAGAAACAAATACCCTCAGCAGTCTGCACAGACTCACAGACACACAGCACAGACAGCACCCATCATGAAGTACACATCTAAGAGTCACATTGGTTCAGTTCAAAAGACCATCAGGCAAACCACCAGACAGTCCAATAACCTAGTCATAAGTGATTCCACAGCAACATACGCCAAAGCACCACTAACCAGGCTGTGTAAGGAAAGGGTCACAGTCAGTTGCTTATCAGGTGCCAGGATTTGCCACATCACATATGCACTTAAATCCTTGCACCTCAAGAACACATGTACATGTGGGTATAAATGACTTGAGACATACTTCCATGAACTATATGAAGACAGCCATGATGGAACTCCTCCTCATCCAACTTACTATGAAAAAATACCCTTACCACATCATAGTTAACTACTTGACTCCCTCTGTGTCCTTTTATGGCAACTACCTAACCAGCATAGAGACCCTATGTATTAAACCAAACACCATTCTCCTAGGAGACTTCAATTAACCCTTCATAATCTGGATGACTTATACATCCTCACACCTGTATGCTCAAGAGATTTCTGGACGTCATCAATACAAACTCTCTGGACCAGTAAGTCCATACCCACACCAGGGTCTATAAAATCCTGGACTTAGTCATTACCAGTATGATCTCTGCTTCCCACCAACTGTAACCTCCTTCCTGATCAAATCAGAAGACAAGTCAGTACTCACTCTTCAGAGACTATATGAAGTCCAGCTTATAAAAATATGTGATGTCCTGGTTAAATTCAAAAGCACCTGCCATCTCAAGTGACTCCATTGGTTATGCAGAATCCTTTACAGCCAAATTTTGTGCACATGTAAATGGCTACATGTCCCCATCATAAATAAACACAATGCCAAATTCAATTCTAAGCCCCATAAACATATTATAATAAAAGAAAAAAAATCATTGCACACAAAACTAAATGTAACTCTTAAGCAGTCAAAATGCTCTTGCTAAACTAAACAAGGAGCTTTGAGCTGTGATCAAATCATCCAAAGCCAGATATGAGGTAAAAATAGACACTTATGAGAAAGATAACCATAAAACGTCTGTAGCTATGTTAGAAACCTGAGAAAGAAGGCCCAGCACTGTGCGGAGCTAATAGGAAATGATGACATACACTCAAGTCACACAGGATGCAGTCAATATGTTAGCAGATATATTTAGCTCAAACTTTCCCACCCTCTCTTCCCCAACATTCCCAGATCACATACTTGCACTTATGTGCCTAACATACCTCTCAACTGTCCAGATTTGTGCCTTATATTTTTGGTCTGTTCTGCATAAAATGTATGGCGTTCTGGCACATCACTAAGGGTTAAAGTCACTAAATAATGACATACATCTGAATTTTAGATTTCATATCCTTCAGAAAATGTATGCTAACACAATTCCTGTTATTCTATGAACCTTTTTAAATTTATAAGATTAATATTTAAAATATGTGCCTGTTTTTGGACCTTTGACCCACCCAATTATTTAAAAAAAATTCTTTGTTAAAAAATATGCAATTATTTTTTAAAACAAGATCAAACCATTGTTCAAACACATTAATCCTGGGTTGGGGTATCCCTTTTTCAAGTAAATAGTCGCATACCCATTCTACCCCTGTATCATGAGGTATTAAAGTATAGAGGTCCTTTACATCAATGGTTACAAAGAAGCGACTCTCTTTGAATTCCAAATTATTGATTCTCTTCAAAAACTCCCATGAGTCCCTGCATATATTAGTCTCTTCAGCCACATACTTTTTTAGGTTAATGTCTATATATCTAGCTATAGGGTAAGTAATAGAACCTCGTCCATTGACAATAGGATGCATTGGTAGGTCAGACACATTTTTATGCATTTTAGGCAATCCAGAAATGCATGGGGTAACAGGGTGGTGAACAGATAAAAAATTAAACTCATCGATTGACAAAGAACCTTCAATAAATAAATCATTCAGTTCATTCCTAATCTTGTATGTTTGATTTAATTAATTTAAAGAAATTTTTCTATAAGCATCACCCATTAGAATTTTTATCATCCTCTCATTGTAATCTCCTATGTCTCCTATGTCCAGATGGTGACTCTTATGGTTTAAAAATTGAAAAACTATCAAAATTAATGTACAGGTACAAAACGCTTTGCACTGAAAATTGCTACTTGATGGAATGTATTAAACATAAAATTGTACCGAAAGGGCTTAGGGTATGGAAGTACCCAAACAATGTAGAATCCGGCACTGTTTTTCATAAAGAACTAATTGACACTTTCAATAAATGTGGACTTGAAATTCTTGGGCTCATTATCAAAGAGAATAATAGGATTTTAGAGGAATTAGAAGAAGAGATTTTAGTGTTAGATAATTTTATTAAACAAGATTTGTTTTATGAAATTAAACAAGAAAGGGACAGGTATTACAGTTTAAGATCTGACATAGACATGAAATGTAAAATGTTGGAACAAAGGAAGATCAATAAGCTTAAAAGGGATATAGAGGATTACCAGAACAATGTTAGCTACCCACAGCCACCCTCTAAGAGAAGGGAACACAATGTTAGAACTAGGCTGAGCAAAGTAAGTGGGAATAATTATCAAATGGACACTTGGAGGGAGGAACAAGACAGGGGAGATTATGATACTGATTTTCCACCTCTAGTGAATGAAGACCTACAATACAATAAAAATAGAAATAGACAGGGTTTTCAGAATTTTCGGAGGGGGGGAGGGAGAAGGGGGAGAGGGAGGTATTAACAAGTACTACTTACACCCCCACCCCCACCCATACCCCTATTTCAGATCATTTTGACACTTCTGTTTTAGATCTAGAGGATGAGATACTACGAACAGGTACCACACATACCCTTAAGAATTTTTCGATATATAATTTCAGTAATATTCTCATCAACAAAGCACATTTTGACTTATTTAGTAAAGGGTTTAAATACATCCCTAGCACTAGAGGGGATTTGGTACAAACCATTATAGACATGAAGTTGTTCCTCAGGAAGGTCAACTTGCAAGCCACACTGCCTTCGATGCCATCGAACTCTGTGTCCCAACATCCTGCTTTAACTAGGCGCAGTACTTACAACCCCCCATTTCACCCTCAAATCAAGAATCTGGAAATAGTTCTAGAAAATGAAATCAGAAAGGAGTTCAAACAATACACTAAGGAATACAATCTTACAGAAAAAGAATATGAAGCCAGACAAAGGAGGGGGGGTTGTTATCATGGACAACATTACATATGAAGGCAAAATGAATAGTATTCTCAGAGAAGAAAGTAAATATAGAAGTGTATCAATAAATGAGGTGAACTTGGCCTACCAAAGAATTGACATGTTACTGGATAATATGATTATGGAGGGAACAATCGATAGCAAGATGCACAAATTTTTGTATGTACCTAAACCCAAGATCCCAGTAATTTGTGGTATACCAAAGGTGCACAAGAATGTATGTGACCCTCCACTAAGACCCATAGTGTCAGCCGACAGCTCAAAAACGCTTCCCATGGCTAAATTTGTTGATCTTATGACCAAACACATTTGCAACAACAATAAACATATCTTGAAAGACTCATGGGATCTGCTAAGAAACATCACATCCGACCTCTTGACTGAGAACCTTATTTTTGTTACGATAGATGTGGTTGATCTTTTTACCTGTATACCACACCAAGAGGGGATGAGCATATTTGAAGACATGTTTTTTTCGGATAAGACTCTTACACACGCAGAAAAGGTTGCTATAGTGGAACTAACAGATATAGTATTGAAGTACAACTTCATTATTTTCAACGGAGAATACTATCAACAAACAAAAAGGGTAGCAATGGGTGCGGCGTGCGCACCCACCTATGCCAATATTGTACTAGCAGGATGGGAATCCAATTTCATCCTGAATTCAGAATACAAGCAATATTGGTCCTTATACAGACGCTACCTGGACGATATAGTAATTTTCTGGATAGGAGGCAATGAGAAATTAATTGAATTTCTTGACTATATCAAAAACACTACTAACTTCTTGAGGTTTACGCATACTACCTCAACAGACAGGTTGCAATACCTAGACGTTGAAGTGTACAAGAATGGGTACAACAAAGATCTGGAGACTAAGATATTTAGGAAAAGCACCTTTTGTAACTCTTTTTTTGAATTTCAACAGTGCACACCCTCCACACTGCAAAAAGAACATTGTCAAGGGGCAGTTTGTGAGAGGGTGTCGCATGACTAGCAGGGATGAAGACTTTTTAACTGAATGCAACACTCTGAAAGGGATGTTCTGCGCAAGAGGATACCCACCTGATTTTATCAAAGATATAAGAAAAGAGGTTGAGCAAAATAGACCAACAAAATTTAAGCCTATAAAGGGTTGTGTGACAAATACTATGGATTCTACTAAGGATGCTGACATCACTGTGAATCACACTATCATCAACAAGAATAATAAAAAAGATGAATCTGATTACCAATCAGCCCTAGTTTTAGAATTCAATCTGTTTAATTCCAAGGTGAAAAGAATATTTCAGATTGAGTGGGACAAATTTACATCTTTTTCGGATATCCCCAACATAAAGGAAAGGATTCCAAAAATAGTTTATAAGAATGCACGTAGCATCAAAAAATTATTAGAAAACAATAAAATTAATGACACTAATAATATTCTTGATAAGACAGTTACAAGAAACACCATCAATGGAACTTACCAATGTGGACGCTGTAAACAGTGCCAATATATCTCCAATAAAAGAGAGATATTTTTAGAAGCTAGGGACATGAACATTCACAGCACAGGACACTATAATTGTGAATCCCAGGGAGTAGTATACATGGCTATGTGTTCAAATTGTAACTCCTACTATGTTGGAAAAACAGAAAGGGTACTGAAAAGAAGAATATATGAACACCTTTATGAGATACTTAAGAACAAAGAAACGAACGCCCTATACAAACACACAAAAATTTGCAAAGATTCTAAATTTTCTTTTTTTGTGCTGGAGCAGGTGAAAAAAGAAATGAGAGGTGGTCCCTGGGAAGAATGGCTTGAGTTTAAAGAATTATGGTGGCAAATATTATTAGAAGCCACCAAGCACCCTGGACTAAATGAGTGTATTTCTTTATCCCCTGTGCTGAAACTGAGAGCAGCCAAAATATAAACTAAACATGCAGTGATTTAAAATGAACAGTAGATGGTGCTATTGCAATTACAATCAAACCAAGTTTCTAACCAAAAAACATAATTTCAGTATACACACATTTTTATATGGATTTATTAAGCTTTTATTGTATTTATTTATTTGGAATAAATTATTAAACTATTTATTAAGGACATCATGATTAATTGTTTTAAAAGTTTTAAACTTTGGAATATGTTTTAACAGGATTTTATGACATTATCTATTACACACAGAATTCCTCTACTTAATGAGCCCCACTGTTTTTATTGGCTTAGTTAGAATGCAAATGATTCTACTGGTTATTTTTGATTTTAATTTTACTATATAATGAGTAACGAAATTTGATTTAATTGTCTGATGAAGTCTTACTACTGAAGTGGACGAAAATGCATTGTCTTGTTAAAGCGTTTATCTGTTGGATTACTTGTGGTTTTTATTGAAGATTCAAATAAAGTGCGTTTTTTTTCCTGGTGCGCTATTTCCATTTTTTGTGAACTCCTATGTCCATAATTACAATACCACCACCCTTATCTGGTTTTATAATTCTTATGTCCTTATTTTATCCTAATTTATTCAAACTGTCAAATTCAGCCTTATTCAAATTCGAAAAATGAACATTTTTATCTAAATTCCTGATATCATCTTCACATATCTTGTCAAACATTGCTATAGAAGGGTGTAACGGTGGATTATATGTACTTGAGATGTGTAATGGGTTACTAACATGCTCTACAGCTCTAAATAACACATTTAGATTCAGTTTTCTTACAAAGTGGAGAAAATTCACTAATGTACGTGCAATATCAAAGTTCTTCATAGGCACAAAAGTTAAACCTTTAGACAATAAGTCACAATTATTCACATTTACCTCTAATGAAGAGAAATTATATACATTAAAATCCCCTTTCATGTTTCTTAAAATTGAACAATTTAATACATTATTAACCTGTGCATTCAGTTCCATCCTCGACGTCCCCCCTCCCTCCTCCCCCCCTCTGAAAAAATTATGTTTGACCCCCTCGACCTCTGTTCACTGTGAACAAAGTCTGCCCTTGCTGGTTCTGATTGTACCTGTCCCTCAGTCTCTCTGACCTCCTCAGTGGGGGAAAGTTTTCTTCATCCAAAAGACTATTGGTTATTCTCATCACCCATATTGGTCTGTGTATCAGTCCTCCAGACCTGTGACAGGGGTGGCTGGGGGTAAGCAGTATTATTGCTATTATTGTGCTCTGTCCCTTTCATTCTTCTTTAATTTCCTGTTCTTAATAGAAATAATTTCTTGTTCAATAGTTCTAAACATTCTGTTGTAATCAAAAATATTATTAGGGTGAGATACATCCTGTACAATCCTTCTATCCAGTTCTGTGGCTTCTTTTATCAGGTCAGTTAAAAGGAGTTCATTATGCCTAATAACAAGCTCCATATATTCATAGCCATGCTTTTCAAACAAGCAAAGCAATTCTTTGTGAAAATCAGAACCAGCCATTAAACCTGTGGGAAACGCCTCATGCGTAAACCCTTGGGTACTAGTTTGCGTTTCAAACACTCTATGAAATAAGCATTATCAAGTTGGGGTTTTTTTTATTTTTAGTAAAATGTGATCTAATATCTGTAGGTTACATTCATAAGTAACAGTACTTACAGGTTCATTGTATGACAAAGTCGTTTTTTCTCCCAACCAGTCGTTCATGTTAGTAGGGGAGTTGAAATTAGAATCATTACCACCACAAGTGTTTCCTCTAGTGAAACGGCTGTTGTTTTGAAAACACTGATCTACATTCATCGCCTGCAATGCATTAGAACCTCCAGCCTCATTTACTTGAACTTCAGAGCCATGCATATTAGAATTAGCAATTCTATTGCCTCCTGGTGCTATTATAGTATTACTGGCATCCAAAAAAGAAGAAAACGAAGTACTTTCAATGCCACATTCGCTGGTAACAGTAGTAACTTCTTGGTTGTGTCCTCCATTCGGAGCTGACATCATACGGGCATGCTCAATCGCATCAAGCCTCTGTGTGATCCTTTCTAGTTGCTGAAGAATAGAGTCAATCGATTCATTTAATAGTGGAGAATATAGTTATTGGGAGGATTCCATCCTTTGTGCCTCGAAGCCATAAAACCAAACAAAAATATACAGACAAAAAGCCGCAAAACAGATGAAGCAGAATGGCTTCAGTGGTGAAAAAAATGATCCACTAGGTGCATAATATGTAACAAAACAATTTATTAACAACACACAGAGGAGAAAAAAATAAAATAAAATAAATAAATAAATAATATTAATCCAAATGAGTCAAATCCAAGCACTTTCGTCTCCTATGTAGGAGACTTTTTCAAGAACAGAGCATGCCCAACAACTGAAAAACTTTTATACCATCATTAATTAAGTTTCAAAACAAAAGCACCAATCATTTTCTGTTTTCACTAATTAATCCTTTGGTGTAGGGTGTGATAGTTAAAGGTATAACACAATGAAATGTGCAATAAAATATGCAATTTTACCATGAGTCAAACCAACACAAATAGTAAAAAAAAGTGTGTGTGTGTATATACCATTTGTGCATTACAATCAGTTGTCATGAAATTAGAAAGTAAAAATATATATTAAAAAGTATATAACTAATATACTTGTCTTAGATTTTACAAGTGCATATACATACGCACATGCTTGTGTAACCTATTCACGAAAATTTATGAATATATAAATGAATAATGTCTGTATGAGTAAAAGCTAAAATATGTGTGCATATATATATAACTTGTATACACAATAAAATTCATTTTAGAGGGTCAGAATGCACATAATTAATAAAATTAATAAAAGTTCATTGCCAACATTAAGCAAATATGTTGGTATCATAAAATTTTTTTTTAGGTTTAATAAATAAATGATAAATGTGTTTATAATAAATTAATAAATAGATATATAAGCATATTATGTTAAAAACTTAAAAATTGTTGGATAACCACCTATGTTAAAATACAATGTATAACAAATTCACCTATCTAGGTTCTTTAACTTCAAAAAACAAGTAATTGAAATATACTCATATAGGGCCTCAACAGATTCTGTCCTCTCAGACCCACTACACAACTACAGGTCTAATGGTGGCATAAATTGTACCTGCTCAAGAGATCTTAATCACTTCTGCAACATAAACAGAACATACTAGAGGGATTGATATGTATTGCAGAGAATTTTACTTTTTTTGGAATAGCCTTCCTCTCCACATAAAGTATTTCTTTTACTATGTCCAGATGTAGTCTGGACAAATGAATGGGAAACTGACAATTATACCATGAAGTTGCACCCTTGTCCCTTATGGGAAAGGGTAACATATAAATGTTTTGCTGATCTGTGTTATTTCGTATTTAAATTACAAGGGCAAAAAAACATTGTGGGAATGCATTGCTAGGCTCCTACGTATCCTATGGCATTGATAAAGTCCATAGGGTTCAAAAATACTTAGTAGGTTTGTACAGAACTATGAACCTAAACCTGTACCACAGGAACTACAGCTTACAACCTTAACCCTCTATACCAACTGCCAGATAAAGGGGCAAGTTCTGAAGCTCACACTCTTGTCAAAGAAAGCAGCTTGACAAGTCAGAGGCTTAACCCTTTACACTAACTGAGAGCACTTAAAATTTAATAAAATACTGTAATTATAACTATCTTATTTCTCCTTCAACATGATGGCATCCATCCCAGCCCTGGTCCAATCAACACAAAACATCAACCTCCCCTATATAAAAAAATACCTTTCTACTGATCACTTTAATTTAGCATCATAAACAACAAAGGAGCAATGCTAGAATCCTGGCGTCAACAACACAAAACAAAAATATTATCAGTTGTTAAATCCTGGTTAAAACATGACTCATGGATAGCACTAACCATTATTTGTTCATAAATCAGCTTTACAGATACTAGACCAGGGATACAATCAGGAGGAGTGGTACTCACTATGATTAGAAAATATGCCTGCCTAAACCCCCACACTAACACTTAATGATGGCACTCTGACTGGATAATACTGCAAACAGTACTAAAAAAGTAAACTGAAATAGTAATAGCTACTGTATATAGACCATCACCATCATTCACCTCCCTTCTTCAGTTCACAATTAGTGAAATCACTGACATAGCAAGATATCAGAAATTAAAATACTAGGCAAGCTAAATCAAGTTTGGAAAGACCTACAAGCTGCAAGACTAACTGGATTACTCTCAGTAAGTAACCTCACACAAATGGTGCATGAGGTAACCAGATGTAATCCCACCACTGACACATTTTCTGTTTTGGACATAGTAATTACTAGTATATCTAGCAATGTTAACTCCCTACAATTACTACCAAATACCATTAGTGGCCACACTCCCATCATAACATACTGGTCCTACCTCATGTTCTGCAATAAGTCAAGCTTGATCTATTTCAGAATCCTCTGAATAAATCATAATACAAGCACTAACCCAGGTTGATTAGACCACTATATATATATATATATATATATATATATATATATATATATATATATATATATATATATATATACATATGTTAACTGTTATGACCCTGCCTCATCCCTGTTGATTTTTTTTACCTCCTGACAACAATACAATTCATACTAGTTAGTGTCTTAGTTACAGAGAAGAATATTCAACACCATGGATTACAGACAACTTAAAAAAAAGCAAAGAGAAGTCTGAGACAAAACTTGGAAAATTAACAAAAGTAACTGATAGTTATAAACATTGCCACTAATTAAAAGTAAACACAAAAATGCTGACAAATACTGCCAAGACCACATAACTATGTTTTCTACAAACTGTACAATTAGGACTATTAAACTATTTTGAAAATCATCGGAAAATCCTTACACAAACAAAATATTTTCAAAATCATCCAGTAATACTTCTCTGAACAAAGACTTCCTTAATACTTTAAAATATAACTTATCGAACCTCCTCGTGTCCAGCTACTTTCTTATTCTTATTTTCAGTTACCTATTCCTGTAGAATCAATCCATAAATTTGCCACAAAAGCACACAGTTAACGTCAAAATCAAAGTTTCTATTGCTAAAGAATGTTTAGAAAATATACTGTTCTCCTATAACCCTCCACTCTTCTTATTTTGATTTCCAGATTCCTAAAACATAGGTGGCAGCATATTAATTTTAAACTTCTAACATACATATGCAACTTATCCCTTTCTACCAAAATCATCCCAAACAACTTGAAACACACACTAATTATCCCTCTTCCAAAGGTAAGCTCCCCAAGTACTCCTACTGACTACAAACCAAGAGCTAATATATGCCTTTTGCAAAGATTCTTGAAGTGGCCATGTGCAATCAAATGTATACATATAACCACACAATATCCTATCTGGTAGACAATATGAATCCCAACCATACTGCAGCATTATTCAGCAATTATCTACTTTGCTAATGAAATAATATCCAATATGGAACAAGGTATACTTAAAATACTATGAATGGATCTCAGAATAAGCTTTGAAAATTTTGACCACAAATCTTGCTCAAAATCCTAAGTGACTGTCTTTTTTATATTGAAGTACTTTTATGGCATGACAACTACTACTCCAATAGATTCTTTGCTATATTATCTAACAATCTGATTCTAACTACCCTTCAAAAGAAATCCCTCAAGACTCTGTGCTTAATCCCCTCTTATTCTCTCTCTCTCTCTCTCTCTCTCTGTCTCTCTTTGATTAACAAACTTCCAACCCATCTCCCAAATACCGATATATGCAGATGATATTGCCCTTCAACATGATTTTAATACATTATGAAACTGGTTAATAATAAACAAATTTTCCACTAATAACTAAAAATCTAATGCAGTGTTGTTAGGGGACCTCTCAAAGACTTTCTAAAGCCCAAACCATACTTATGGCTGACACATAAAATATCCTCCCCTCTAGAGTCTCTGAACAAAGATGCATAGGCTTAATTATTGGTTTAAGCCTTATATGTCATGCTTAAACAGAATCCCAAGCTCAAAGAACTCTAAAAAAACAAGAGGTAAGATTTGAAAGCTAAAAAAGTAGTAATTACAAGATTAGAACATAGTTGTCCCATAATCTCTCTAAACTCATCATGAAACACCTCAGTCCTTCAAACCACAGAAAAAAAGGTTTATTCACATCTACCAAAAACAAGAACACCACTGTACAACCATCAATAATTGATTCCCTGTCACTCCAAGATCTGCCTTCCTTCTAAACACACTATGGTACCCTTAGGAAATATACTTCAACATCACATATCAAACTATTGCCTCTTTAATCAGTTTTGCACTCTACTTCACACTTCCCCCCACCCATCAACTTGCCCATAGCTGAAGGGGCTTTCTCTAAAATAACCACAGCAAGCTGAAGCAGCATACTAGGTTCATAGGTGTGTACTAGGCTAATGGCCCTGGAGCCTTTACAAGCCTAGCCCATAGGATTGCCCTTGCATCGTGCCACCCAACCTTAGTTCCCAGTGCCTCTGTTGTGTAGAGCCACTGGAGTAATCTTTGGGGTGAGTTTTCTATTTCTCATCCACTCATCAAGATTTCTCTTGAAGAGGGCCAGTAAGTTTCTCTGTTTGACATGTATGGGAAGTCTATTCCATAGCATGGGCAGTCTCTGGGTTATGAACCTGTCCCTCCAGCACGTTCTGTTGATTGTGGTAATGAGGTTGAGATCTCTGCAGCATGTGGTGCGGAGGGATTGGGATTTCTTTAGATGTAGCATTTCTAACAGAGATGGGTCAGACATGGCTTTGTAAGTCAACCAGAGATTGCCTCTAAGGAGGCAATATGAGACAGAGAATAGTTGGAGTTTTTTGAGTCTGTCCATATAGGGCAAGTGTTTAAGGCCTAGGATCCTCTTTGTGAGGCATTTTTGCGGCCTCTCTAGTTGTTGCAGGTGTCTAGTAAGGTACATACCAAATGGGGCACTGTACTCGATGATTGGCCCAATGAGGGAAGAGTAGAGGGAGACAATGACCTGGATGCAAAACCGTTAGTAATGAGATGTGCCACATAGAAGGACTTTCTGACCACAGTGGCAATGCGGTGGTCAAAAGAGAGGTTGCTATCAACCTGTGTTCCCAGATCTCTTATAATGCCTTCTGTATTCAGTGGACTACCATCGATGTGGTAATTCATGGGAACCAGGTTTTTCCCAAGGGGGATGATGACACATTTTTTTTGGCATTGAGCTTAAGGCCATGGTTCTGACACCAGTTGTTGGCCTCAGTGAGGCCTTTCTGTAGGATGTCAACATCACTTGGGGATTTAATAACAGCTCCCAACTTGCAATTGTCTGCAAACTTTGTCAGCTAGAGTCCCTTCATGTTGGCCTGGACTTCAGAGAAGTAGAACCAAGCAGGAGAGGACCCAGGACCAAACCCTGTGGGACTCCACTTGTGATTAGTCGGCAGTCTGACTTGGAGTCAGCTACTTTCACACTGTGGGTTCTATCTGTGAGCCAGTTTGCAACCTCCCTAGTGATATAGGGGCTAATGTCTAGCTTAGTGAGTTTTTCTGTGATTTCTGAGTGGGGAATGGTATCAAAAGCCTTGGCCAGATCAAGGTAGGCTGCATGAAGCACCTTGCCTTCATCCACATCTCTGGTGACCGACTCAAAGAAGTCGACCAAGTTGAGCAGTCATGATTTACCCTTCACAAAACCAAACTGTGTGGGATCCAGAGTTTAGAGATTCCCTATATCCTTGTTTATTAGGTCCATGATGATGCATTCCATAGCTTTGCATATCAGACTCGTCAGGCTAATGGGGCGATAGTTCCCAGGGTCTGTAGTCACTCCTCCTTTGTGGAGAGGGATGACTGTAGCAGTGTGCCATTTAGTAGGGACAAAGCCTGAGGCTGAGATTGAACAGGGCACACAGGTGATGTGCCATTTCACTCCATAGTTCATGTAGAGCATAGCCAAGGATATTGTCAGGTCCCATAGAAGCTGTTTTCTTGGCCTTGGAAAGTGCTGTTTTAACCTGTGCAGCAGTAATACTGGGTGCCTGGCAATCTACTGGTATTGTCATTGGTCCTTTTGGGGGGGGGGTAAAGTTGGCACTAAACCTGTCGGCCAGTATATTGGCAATATCTGTTGGCTCAGTATAGGAGGTACCATTGTGCAGTAGCTCAGAGCAAATCTGGGTATTGCTGTGGAGATTCTTTACATAACTATAGAAGGCCTTGTGGTTGTCTTTTTACTATTTTTTTACATAACTATAGAAGGCCTTGTGGTTGTCTTTTTACTATCTGCTGCAATTCTGTTTTCATAGCTAGCTTTAGAGGATTTGATGAGGGATCTCACCTTTTTGTTGAGGCTGATAAGGGAGTTTTTCCAGTCTTGAGACTTCACCTTATTTCACATCAGTTTCCTCCTTCTGTTATAGAGTTTGTTTATGGCAGGGACCACCAGATTGGCTTCCTTTTTTTGGAGGAGAGCATCTTGGTTCTATTGGGTATGGTGAGATCAATGCATTTGTGTACATGTTCGTACAGTGCATTGGTGTATGATTCAGCAGTCATGCAACTATTCTGCATTTGCATGGGTGCTGTGCAGTTAGCCACCTCTGCTTTTAGGAGCCCAAAGTTAGCTTTGGAGAAGTGTTTTCATGGTGGTTACCTTTGTGGGGGGGGGGTGGATTTCCAAGGTGATTAGTTCATGGTCGGCTCTAACCAGGGAGGAGTTGACTATTGGTGTAGAGCAACGTCTGTCCATGTCAAGGATGTTGCTACCTCTAGTGGGGGTTGGAATCAATGAATTCCAGGAAACATTGGGCAAGTGTATTGGTACATGAGTAATTTTCCCAGTTAATTGAGCGGTAGTTAAAGTTGCCCAGTATGAGAGTGTTAAGTTGGACCCTAATACTCTCCAGGGTGCTTAGGAACATGGAGTGTGAGTCTTGGGACACGGCTGGGGACCTATAGCAGGCTACAACCTGAATCACTGTCTTACTCAATGTTAGCTGCACCTGAAGTATCTCTGATGCATTATGTTGGGCTACATGTCTGGAGGTGTGTGCATCCTTTATGAATATGGAAACACCACTGCCTTTGGAGCTTTGGTCCAAGTTTTGGGGCCGAAAGGTGTGGAATGAGTTATAGCATGGTAGTGCAGGAGTAATTTCTGCTGCCTTAAACCAGGTCTCTGTTACTGCACAAATGTCGATGTTCTCCATTTTAAGGAGTGCTTTGAGCGAGTGCATTTTGAGATTTAGACTTCTAGCGTTGAGCAGCATGACCCTCAGATTGCAATTGTTTGTAGCTGTTACTGTGGTGAATTTTGTCTTTTGCCAGTTGGCTTATACTCAAATGATTTTGGCATCAGGTATATAGTGAACTAGTTATCAAGCTAAGGGCGACAGGTCTGTGTATTCGTGGGTCCTTACAAAAATCTTTTGGTCAATTTTTTACTGTTTGGTCAGGAATGGATATTTTAACATCGGACTGCCCAAGCTGGTCCTACTTATACCAGTTTTATTTTTGATGAGACCGGTGGGTCATTGAATATATTATTGTTGATTTGATTGTTCTTTCAGTAATTTAACAATTTCTGATCAGAAAGGCAGACTGCCATATGCATAGGTATTTTCATTTTTCATTAACAGCATATTTTATTTGTTTTTTTGCTGTCTGACAGTCTGTTGTTCAATTGCTTGCAATTTTGGCTTAAGGCACATGGGGAATTTGATATTAAGAATCGATCCCTAGGGGTTCATTATCGCATTACAGGATTTTCTCAATAGCTAGGGCATTAAGGCTTGGGGCAGGTATAACATTTATTCATTTATTGATGCCTTTGGCTATATTATAACCATAGCCCACTTATAACTGTTCATTTAGCATCAGTTTTCACAGCATTAGTACTTTTGATCCATTTTGGATCGACTGGTGTGTTCACCCTATATTGTATGACTATTTGCATAATGTTTGGAGTATATTTATACTCAATTAGGATTTCTCCATAATCTATCACTTATGTTACACTCGAGGTAACTATCTTACATTATGTATGCTTTTGAACACATCTTTAGCTTAATTATATCTCATTGAGCCCGGTGGCAGTTGTCCTATGAGCTCTTAGTTTTTCCAACAATTGATTTGGTTTTGGGACATTTCCCATTCAGTCATTGGTTGGCACCTTGGTCTCTTTGATTTGATTTGATGTTTACTGATTTTTTACTGGTCTTGTGTTATATTGTTGCTGCCAGGTTATAATAACAAAATAATGATTATATGTTTATTGGGGTTAGCTGTATCCTTACTATTTCTCCATAACTACAAGAGTATTCTCTTCTCTTGACACAGGGTTTTGTCCTTTGACCTTTCACAATATAAATAGATCCAATAATTGTTTTTTGCCCAGACAGCAGGTTCCTACATTTTTGTGAATAGGCGTAGCAGATTTGGAACTGGCCAGTATTTGGCCCTTGCTTACCTTGGCTATTATTGTCCCTTCGATTCATGATTGGTTACGGTCCTATGTTATTGATGTAGCAATCCCAATTATTTTGGGCCAATGCTATTATTGTCAAATTTCTGTATGGACACAAAAATATATTGTCAATATTTTTATGAATATTTGATTTTTTGTTCTTCTGAGCTTAATATTGAACAACATTATTATTATTGCTATTAGCAACTTCTAATAAAGTACTAACATGGATCTATTTAGTTTAGTTTTGTGTCTATCAGCAGACAGAGAGGACCTTGGAGCATTTGGTCTGGGTCCTGCTACAAACAATGGCAACATTAGTGACCCCTTGGGGCCTGAGTCGACTTGTGGTCTAGCCTTTGATAAGCTGCATAAGCATCTTAAATCATTAAGATCTAATGTATGGCACTCAAAGCTTTTCAAGGCTTATATGGCCAAAGGCATCACACCAAGAGGACTCATAATCAGAATAGAACCACATGTGGGTGAGGCTGACGAGGAGTTAAATAGTCAATGGGCAACTATACAACAACAGGCCACAATGTCCTTTGTTGAAGCCTTGGCCAAGTACCATGATAGAGGAATTGACCTTGAGATCAATATAGTTACTGAATTGTGCAATGAAGTACAACAATTTGAGGGTGACAGTTCTTTTACTAAACATTTGAACAAGGTGGCAAATGATCGTAGCAACCTTGAGGAGCAACTCAAGATCAGAAAAATTAAAAAATTCCAGCATGATCAACTAGATTACCAGGGTGCCAACCCTTTCAGTAATTCTAACAAACATGGTAGATTTACACCAAATCCAGCTAGAACTCCAAAAAGAAAAAGGCCCAGGCCTATCCTTAGGAAACGGACCACAAACTATGGTTCATCCACTGATGACCCATCATCCTGCACAGACAGTGATATACACCTAGTATCAGATTCACCGACCCCCAAAAGGACGCAGGGGTTTGTCCCTTTAGGACAAAATATAAGCGAGGGGAGGAAGCACAAGAAAAATCAACAACATTCAAAGTCTGTTGAAACTAGTAACACAGAAATAAATAAGAATGCAAATGCAAATGTTTTAAATTTATCAGACTTTGTCTTGTCACCTACTCATTTGTCTATTCTCAATAAAGGTCTTACTTTTATCCCTGGTTTTGTGGTATCTGAGGATGTCCTGGGACAAGACGTTATGTCTTTTTGCAGAATTCTAAATCTTAAGCTGCAGTTTCGCGATGTGGATGGTAATTACAACAATGACAAATTTTTATATCACAAATCCAGATACCTTCCTCCCATGCATCCCATTGTACACCAGTTTCAGAGCAGCATTCTCAAAGATCTGCACTATTCTAGCTCTGACACTCGTTTCAAACCTAATAACCTGTCATTGAGTGAGAAACAGGCAATTTTTGAATTACAGAATAACAGGGACATAGTCATTTCTGCTGACAAAGGTGGGGCAGTAGTAGTCATGAACTGGTTAGACTATGATAAGGAGGCCAAGAAACAACTTTCGGACAGATGCTATTATGCTGAAATGTCAATCAACCCCACTTTTAGATTTAAGAAACAGATTGATGACTTTCTGTCCATTGCTAGGGATGAAGGTATCATTACAGCTAATGTGCTGCAGCAGCTAACAATTCAGGACTCTGCTAATCAATACATCTATTTTTTACCCAAGATACACAAGGATCCAGTTAATCCACCAGGCAGACCTATTGTGTTAGGTAGGGGATACATCACGGAACCACTATCCATATTTCTGACCAAATATCTGAAGCCTTTATTGTCATGGGTTCGCTCACATTTACAGGACACTACTGAATTTCTACAAATTATTTCTGACACACAGTTGGAACCAGGTTGGTTAATGTGCACACTTGATGTCAGCACCCTATATACCAACATTCCACACAAGGTAGGTTTGGAAGCTCTGGCCCATTGGCTAAATGTGGCAAGTTTATATGAACCAGATTTCAATTCCTTTTTGGTTGGTCTTGCAGAACATGTCCTCACCAATAACGTCTTCTTTTATCAGGATACTTGCTATTGGAAGACCAAGGGGACAGCAATGGGGGCATCCTTTGCCCCCATATATGCTGACCTTTTCATGGCCTTCATTGAAGATCAAATCATTTATGACAACAGCCATAACATATATTTGGATGAAATCGACATCTGGAGACGTTATCTGGATGATTGCTGGATGGCATGGAGGGCAGATGTGGAATATTTAACTGAATTCATTTCTTACCTGAATGACAACAAATGGGGTCTACAATTTACAGCAAACTATCATGTAAGTACCATTACCTTTCTTGATGTTTTGATCAATAGACAACCTGATCATACTTTAAGCACACAGGTTTTCAGGAAGTACCCCGAATATAACACTGTCCTCCATGCATCGAGCTTTCATCCACCTCACATTGCTAGAAACATCCGGAAATCTCAATTTATACTTATGAGGTGGATTTGTTCCCATGAAGCTTCTTTTCAAGAACATAGATGGGACCTGACCAACAGATTCAGATCCAGGGGATATCAGATGGGACAAGTTCTGCAAGCCAGCAACTGGGCCAACACATTACACAGGGAGGATTTGTTAACCTACAAACCACGGAACAGGGATGAACCACAACCTATCAGGTTTGTAACCACTTATGCCAGAAATTCTGATTTATTAATCAACAGCATACATAGACACTGGAACATATTACAATGTGATCAAGAATTAGCCAATATAATACCGGACAGATGCCTGTTTTCATTTCGCAAAGGTAAGAACTTGGCATCTTGCTTCAATCATTACAAACATACACATGACACTGGGCATACTCACTTGCAACAAACCACCTTGACTGGTGAACCTTTGATTGGCTGCTTCCCATGTGGCCATTGTACCAATTGTGATAAAGTCACCAAGTCTAAACAATTTATGAGTAGAAATTGTGCCATGGTTTATGACATCCAATTTTTTGCTAATTGTAGCAGCGACTGGTTAGTCTATTTGGCAACATGTACCTGCGGGTCCTTTTACATTGGACAAACATCTCGTCCTCTCAGGCTTAGGGTCTGTAGTCACTCCTCCTTTGTGGAGAGGGATGACTGTAGCAGTGTGCCATTTAGTAGGGACAAAGCCTGAGGCTGAGATTGAACATGGCACACAGGTGATGTGCCATTTCACTTCATAGTTCATGTAGAGCATAGCCAAGGATATTGTCAGGTCCCATAGAAGCTGTTTTCTTGGCCTTGGAAAGTGCTGTTTTAACCTGTGCAGCAGTAATACTGGGTGCCTGGCAATCTACTAGTATTGTCATTGGTCCTTTTGGGGGGGGGGGGTAAAGTTGGCACTAAACCTGTCGGCCAGTATATTGGCAATATCTGTTGGCTCAGTATAGGAGGTACCATTGTGCAGTAGCTCAGAGCAAATCTGGGTATTGCTGTGGAGATTCTTTACATAACTATAGAAGGCCTTGTGGTTGTCTTTTTACTATCTGCTGCAATTCTGTTTTCATAGCTAGCTTTAGAGGATTTGATGAGGGATCTCACCTTTTTGTTGAGGCTGATAAGGGAGTTTTTCCAGTCTTGAGACTTCACCTTATTTCACATCAGTTTCCTCCTTCTGTTATAGAGTTTGTTTATGGCAGGGACCACCAGATTGGCTTCCTTTTTTTGGAGGAGAGCATCTTGGTTCTATTGGGTATGGTGAGATCAATGCATTTGTGTACATGTTCGTACAGTGCATTGGTGTATGATTCAGCAGTCATGCAACTATTCTGCATTTGCATGGGTGCTGTGCAGTTAGCCACCTCTGCTTTTAGGAGCCCAAAGTTAGCTTTGGAGAAGTGTTTTCATGGTGGTTACCTTTGTGGGGGGGGGGTGGATTTCCAAGGTGATTAGTTCATGGTCGGCTCTAACCAGGGAGGAGTTGACTATTGGTGTAGAGCAACGTCCGTCCATGTCAAGGATGTTGCTACCTCTAGTGGGGGTTGGAATTAATTAATTCCAGGAAACATTGGGCAAGTGTATTGGTACATGAGTAATTTTCCCAGTTAATTGAGGGGTAGTTAAAGTTGCCCAGTATGAGAGTGTTAAGTTGGACCCTAATACTCTCCAGGGTGCTTAGGAACATGGAGTGTGAGTCTTGGGACATGGCTGGGGACCTATAGCAGGCTACAACCTGAATCACTGTCTTACTCAATGTTAGCTGCACCTGAAGTATCTCTGATGCATTATGTTGGGCTACATGTCTGGAGGTGTGTGCATCCTTTATGAATATGGAAACACCACTGCCTTTGGAGCTTTGGTCCAAGTTTTGGGGCCAAAAGGTGTGGAATGAGTTATAGCATGGTAGTGCAGGAGTGCTTTCTGCTGCCTTAAACCAGGTCTTTGTTACTGCACAAATGTCGATGTTCTCCATTTTAAGGAGTGCTTTGAGCGAGTGCATTTTGAGATTTAGACTTCTAGCGTTGAGCAGCATGACCCTCAGATTGCAATTGTTTGTAGCTGTTACTGTGGTGAATTTTGTCTTTTGCCAGTTGGCTTATACTCAAATGATTTTGGCATCAGGTATATAGTGAACTAGTTATCAAGCTAAGGGCGACAGGTCTATGTATTCGTGGGTCCTTACAAAAATCTTTTGGTCAATTTTTTACTGTTTGGTCAGGAATGGATATTTTAACATCGGACTGCCCAAGCTGGTCCTACTTATACCAGTTTTATTTTTGATGAGACCGGTGGGTCATTGAATATATTATTGTTGATTTGATTGTTCTTTCAGTAATTTAACAATTTCTGATCAGAAAGGCAGACTGCCATATGCATAGGTATTTTCATTTTTCATTAACAGCATATTTTATTTGTTTTTTTTGCTGTCTAACAGTCTGTTGTTCAATTGCTTGCAATTTTGGCTTAAGGCACATGGGGAATTTGATATTAAGAATCGATCCCTAGGGGTTCATTATCGCATTACAGGATTTTCTCAATAGCTAGGGCATTAAGGCTCGGGGCAGGTATAACATTTATTCATTTATTGATGCCTTTGGCTATATTATAACCATAGCCCACTTATAACTGTTCATTTAGCATCAGTTTTCACAGCATTAGTACTTTTGATCCATTTTGGATCGACTGGTGTGTTCATCCTATATTGTATGACTATTTGCATAATGTTTGGAGTATATTTATACTCAATTAGGATTTCTCCATAATCTATCACTTATGTTACACTCGAGGTAACTATCTTACATTATGTATGCTTTTGAACACATCTTTAGCTTAATTATATCTCATTGAGCCCGGTGGCAGTTGTCCTATGAGCTCTTAATTTTTCCAACAATTGATTTGGTTTTGGGACATTTCCCATTCAGTCATTGGTTGGCACCTTGGTCTCTTTGATTTGATTTGATGTTTACTGATTTTTTACTGGTCTTGTGTTATATTGTTGCTGCCAGGTTATAATAACAAAATAATGATTATATGTTTATTGGGGTTAGCTGTATCCTTACTATTTCTCCATAACTACAAGTGTATTCTCTTCTCTTGACACAGGGTTTTGTCCTTTGACCTTTCACAATATAAATTGATCCAATAATTGTTTTTTGCCCAGACAGCAGGTTCCTACATTTTTGTGAATAGGCGTAGCAGATTTGGAATTGGCCAGTATTTGGCCCTTGCTTACCTTGGCTATTATTGTCCCTTCGATTCATGATTGGTTACGGTCCTATGTTATTGATGTAGCAATCCCAATTATTTTGGGCCAATGCTATTATTGTCAAATTTCTGTATGGACACAAAAATATATTGTCAATATTTTTATGAATATTTGATTTTTTGTTCTTCTGAGCTTAATATTGAACAAAATTATTATTATTGCTATTAGCAACTTCTAATAAAGTACTAACATGGATCTATTTAGTCTAGTTTTGTGTCTGTCAGCAGACAGAGAGGACCTTGGAGCATTTGGTCTGGGTCCTGCTACAAACAATTGCAACATTAGTGACCCCTTGGGGCCTGAGTCGACTTGTGGTCTAGGCTTTGATAAGCTGCATAAGCATCTTAAATCATTAAGATCTAATGTATGGCACTCAAAGCTGTTCAAGGCTTATATGGCCAAAGGCATCACACCAAGAGGGCTCAGAATCAGAATACAACCACATGTGGGTGAGGCTGACGAGGAGTTAAATAGTCAATGGGCAGCTATACAACAACAGGCCACAATGTCCTTTGTTGAAGCCTTGGCCAAGTACCATGATAGAGTAATTGACCTTGAGATCAATATAGTTACTGAATTGTGCAATGAAGTACAACAATTTGAGGGTGACAGTTCTTTTACTAAACATTTGAACAAGGTGGCAAATGATCGTAGCAACCTTGAGGAGCAACTCAAGATCAGAAAAATTAAAAAATTCCAGCATGATCAACTAGATTACCAGGGTGCCAACCCTTTCAGTAATTCTAACAAACATGGAAGATTTACACCAAATCCAGCTAGAACTCCAAAAAGAAAAAGGCCC
Organism: Protopterus annectens; assembly: GCF_019279795.1. Taxonomy (NCBI): domain Eukaryota; kingdom Metazoa; phylum Chordata; order Ceratodontiformes; family Protopteridae; genus Protopterus; species Protopterus annectens. The sequence continues at coordinate 575,426,940 of NC_056748.1, forward strand.
AGGCCTATCCTTAGGAAACGGACCACAAACTATGGTTCATCCACTGATGACCCATCATCCTGCACAGACAGTGATATACACCTAGTATCAGATTCACCGACCCCCAAAAGGACGCAGGGGTTTGTCCCTTTAGGACAAAATATAAACGAGGGGGGAGGAAGCACAAGAAAAATCAACAACATTCAAAGTCTGTTGAAACTAGTAACACAGAAATAAATAAGAATGCAAATGCAAATGTTTTAAATTTATCAGACTTTGTCTTGTCACCTACTCATTTGTCTATTCTCAATAAAGGTCTTACTTTTATCCCTGGTTTTGTGGTATCTGAGGATATCCTGGGACAAGACGTTATGTCTTTTTGCAGAATTCTAAATCTTAAGCTGCAGTTTCGCGATGTGGATGGTAATTACAACAATGACAAATTTTTATATCACAAATCCAGATACCTTCCTCCCATGCATCCCATTGTACACCAGTTTCAGAGCAGCATTCTCAAAGATCTGCACTATTCTAGCTCTGACACTCGTTTCAAACCTAATAACCTGTCATTGAATGAGAAACAGGCAATTTTTGAATTACAGAATAACAGGGACATAGTCATTTCTGCTGACAAAGGTGGGGCAGTAGTAGTCATGAACTGGTTAGACTATGATAAGGAGGCCAAGAAACAACTTTCGGACAGATGCTATTATGCTGAAATGTCAATCAACCCCACTTTTAGATTTAAGAAACAGATTGATGACTTTCTGTCCATTGCTAGGGATGAAGGTATCATTACAGCTAATGTGCTGCAGCAGCTAACAATTCAGGACTCTGCTAATCAATACATGTATTTTTACCCAAGATACACAAGGATCCAGTTAATCCACCAGGCAGACCTATTGTGTCAGGTAGGGGATACATCACGGAACCACTATCCATATTTCTGACCAAATATCTGAAGCCTTTATTGTCATGGGTTCGTTCACATTTACAGGACACTACTGAATTTCTACAAATTATTTCTGACACACAGTTGGAACCAGGTTGGTTAATGTGCACACTTGATGTCAGCACCCTATATACCAACATTCCACACAAGGTAGGTTTGGAAGCTCTGGCCCATTGGCTAAATGTGGCAAGTTTATATGAACCAGATTTCAATTCCTTTTTGGTTGGTCTTGCAGAACATGTCCTCACCAATAACGTCTTCTTTTATCAGGATACTTGCTATTGGAAGACCAAGGGGACAGCAATGGGGGCATCCTTTGCCCCCATATATGCTGACCTTTTCATGGCCTTCATTGAAGATCAAATCATTTATGACAACAGCCATAACATATATTTGGATGAAATCGACATCTGGAGACGTTATCTGGATGATTGCTGGATGGCATGGAGGGCAGATGTGGAATATTTAACTGAATTCATTTCTTACCTGAATGACAACAAATGGGGTCTACAATTTACAGCAAACTATCATGTAAGTACCATTACCTTTCTTGATGTTTTGATCAATAGACAACCTGATCATACTTTAAGCACACAGGTTTTCAGGAAGTACCCCGAATATAACACTGTCCTCCATGCATCGAGCTTTCATCCACCTCACATTGCTAGAAACATCCGGAAATCTCAATTTATACGTATGAGGTGGATTTGTTCCCATGAAGCTTCTTTTCAAGAACATAGACGGGACCTGACCAACAGATTCAGATCCAGGGGATATCAGATGGGACAAGTTCTGCAAGCCAGCAACTGGGCCAACACATTACACAGGGAGGATTTGTTAACCTACAAACCACGGAACAGGGATGAACCACAACCTATCAGGTTTGTAACCACTTATGCCAGAAATTCTGATTTATTAATCAACAGCATACATAGACACTGGAACATATTACAATGTGATCAAGAATTAGCCAATATAATACTGGACAGATGCCTGTTTTCATTTCGCATACACATGACACTGGGCACACTCACTTGCAACAAACCACCTTGACTGGTGGACCTTTGATTGGCTGCTTCCCATGTGGCCATTGTACCAATTGTGATAAAGTCACCAAGTCTAAACAATTTATGAGTAGAAATTGTGCCATGGTTTATGACATCCAATTTTTTGCTAATTGTAGCAGCGACTGGTTAGTCTATTTGGCAACATGTACCTGCGGGTCCTTTTACATTGGACAAACATCTCGTCCTCTCAGGCTTAGAATTTCTGAACATGTAAGTAACATTAAAAATAAAAAAGCTAACAATGCTTTGTATAAACACTGTCTGGCACACAAAACTGCAAAATTCACTTTTATGATTATTGATATGGTCAAGGGCAATAAATCCAACAAAACTGGATGGCATTCTATTTTAGATTCTAAAGAAAAGAATGGATTGTAAAACTAGGTGGATTGTTCCCACCTGGCCTCAATGAGCAATTTTGAAAATGAGCCAATGGAGTTACACTTGTATGTATTTAGCATCTGACTTTGTTGGTTTACACTGATGAAGGCTGTGTTTTTTCACCAGCTGAAACCGGTCTGGTTATTTGTCTTTATGCTATTATAATTAATAAATGTTCTTTCTAGGTCACAGTTTGCTGGCTCAACTTGTTTTTTGGATCTTTGGAACACCCCCCCAAGAGCCATGTCCAGTATTCGGAAGCCCAGGGTGACAGATGCAGGCCATGTCTGGCAAAGCATCGAGGTCTGTCAATCATGTCATCCCAGGCAGACAGATACTGATCCCCTTAGAATGGCACCAGAAAATTAGCCAATTGTTGAAATCAATCATTTTCTGCTTGTACTGTGACATCATTCTGGGTGATGGTAGGATGCTGCTCAGGGCTAGTGTCATACCTGCCTGGGCTACATAATCCGAGAACTCCTCCATGTCTCTTTTCATGTAGTCCAGGGAGGTATGTCTCAGGTCATTCACACCCACATGTACAATGACAGAGTCATATTTGTACCTGTTGTTGAGGGACCTGAGTGCGTGCATTATGTGATGATCCTGGCACCTGACAGGCAGCTGACTGTTACTTTCTCCTTATTCAACCTAGTGAGTGGGACATCAGTGTGCCTCACTATTGAGTCACCTATGACAAGTGTGTTGGACATCCTGTTTTGCCTTAGGGGCTTGGGTTGAGTGGCACACTGTTTAGGAGAGTTATGTGTCTCATAATTAGTATTGTGTTGTGGTGGTCAAGTGTGTTTCTGCCTTGGAGGTCTCTGCTGTTTGCGTAGATTTTTATTGAGAGCCTCCGCGAAGGTGGGTGTGTGGTTTGCGTTTTTATGTGAACGCACTGCTGGTGTGTATTCTGAAGGGCTATGTGTTCCATGTGGTGTGGTGCAAGTGTTGACCTTTTCCTCTTGACCAGCTATTCCGGTCTTGGCTGGAGAGTGGGTGGCTTTCAATTTGGATATATAAGTGCATCTCTCACAAGTCTGAGTTTTGGGAGGTAAGAGGAGAGGGTTGTCAGTATACATGAGGCAGTTGCTATATTGCCTCAGGATGCCGAAGTTCACCAAGTTAATAGAAGAAAGCACAGGGAACTGACCTTTAGACATGCCTGGAGGAGTGGGCATTAATAATAAGTACTGGAGCTGTTTCCTTGTAGAACGTTTAGTGCTGGTAGCACTTTTTGTGTGCTACAATAATTGCTACAACAAGTCTGGTAAGGTGCTAGACTAATGAACTAGTAAAAGTTCAAGAGAGGAGAGAACTAGCAGATCTAAGGGAGAAATTGAAGAAAAGACAATGGCACCACTAGAAGCTTACAAACAGTCCTGGATACAGCAAATCTGTATCAGGACTAGACTAGTTACATGAAAAGTCGGAAACAAGCGCAAATGTGGGCTTTTAAACCAGAAAGTTGAAAGAGATGGAAAAACTGCCCAAATAGCCAATAAGCTACAATTTCTGATCCAGAAACCACTCCTCTTGTAATAGATAGGCTGCCTAGTGCTTACCACTCCCACTGACAAGCTAGAAGGCTTCCCTCAGATACAGAAAGGCTTGGGGGCTCAGAAGCTTAGAAACAGTCCTGAATACAGCAAATCTGTATCTGGACTAGACTAGTTACAGAAAAGGTGAGAAACAAGCACAAATGTGGGCTTTTAAACCAGAAAGTTGAAAGATATGGAAAAAACTGCCCAAATGGACAATAAACTACAATTTCTGGGCCAGAAACCACTGCTCTTGTGGTAGATAGGCTATGTAGTGCTTACCACGCCCACTGATACACTAGAAGGTTTCCCTACAACACAGAAAGGCTTGGGGGGCTCAGAAGCTTACAAACAGTCCTGGATACAGCAAATCTGTATCTGGACTAAACTAGTTAAAGGAAAGGTGGGAAAAAAGCACAAATACAAGCTTTTAAACCAGAAAGTTGAAAGAGATGGAAAAAAACGTCCAAACAGCCAATAAACTACAATTTCTGGGCCAAAAACCACTCCTCTTGTGGTAGATAGGCTACCTAGAGCTTACCCCTCCCACTGATAAGCTAGAAGGCTTCCCTCCAACACAGAAATGCTTGGGGTGCTCGGAAGCTCACAAACAGTCCTGGATATAGCAAATCTGTATCTGGACTAGACTGGTTACAGGAAAGGCAGGAAACAAGCTTAGATTTTTTTTACAGAAAAGTGGCTAAAATAGCACTAAAAACAATTCAAGTGCAGTGCAAGATAGCACAATTGAGTGTGTAGCAATATTAGAGCAAATACAGTTTAAATAAATGCAATTTATTCAAACTGTATTCTGAACTGAATTCGATTATTGTTTAATTCAACTCTGAACAGTTAAAAAGTGCCAAAAAATATACTTATCAGCTGAGAAGCACACTCAGTCAGAACACAAGGAGATTCTAGCAAGTTTTTTTTTTTTTTGTTTGTTTTTTTAGTAAAGGGAAAAGGGAGAAAGGAGAAACAGAAAATAATTCAAGGTTAAGAACCTAAGCAGGTTGGCCTTCTCAAATGCTTTCTCTGTATTAGGTAGAATGAGCTAATGATACTAGACTGGGATAGAGCTGAAGAGATGCGACTGGTAGAAGTGTCTGAAATCAAAATATAAACTCACTGTACTCAGTTGAGTGAGCAAATGAAATGGACCCAGAAGGAGTGTTCAAACACAAATTTACAGGAGGGATGGGCAATTTCAAAGCCACCAAGATTAATACCACAACAAGAACAGGGAGGAAGGATGGGAAAATAACTGCAGAGAGACAGAGAGACCACAGTATTCAGTAAAACAAATAAATAAACAGAAAAATAAAATGCAGTACTATCTTTAACACTGCAAGTTTGTACTTAACTCAGCTTGTAATACAGTTGATTGTAGATATATAGCAGCCAGCCAAACAGTTCAGATATTGAGCAGAAATAAATTCACAAATATGTGACTAACATATAAGCACAGAGAAACCCTCTAGGCTAAGAGTTAAACATGAATACCAAAGAAGTGAAAACAACAATAACCCCCACTAACTGCAAAGAGACAGAGAGACCACAATATTCAATGAAACAAATAAATAAACAGAAAAATAAAATGCAGTACTATCTTTAACACTGCAAGTTTGTACTTAATTCAGCTTGTAATACAGTTGATTGTAGGTATATAGCAGGGGTTCCTATTACATTATCGAACTTCAAGAAGGTCAAATACCAGATGTTCAAACTTGGAAGATTGAAATGTAATAACATCGAAACATCAGAACAGCGAAAACACACACACAACACAAGCACACCAAAAACCTTATAAACCTACACTATACCTTACATACACAACTATCTATGCACTAACCTTAACCCAAACCCTAACCCTAAGGTCCGTCACTATCGCACACTTACCTTACCCGCACCCTAACCTTAAAGTCCGTCACTATCATACACTTACCTTACCCGCAACCTAACCCTAAAGTCTGTCACTATCGCACACATACCTTACCTGCACCCTAACCCTAAAGTCCGTCACTATCGCACACTTACATTACCAGCACCCTAACCCCAACGTCCATCACAATCACACACTTATTTTACCCGTCCCATAACTTTTGCACCACAGTGGAGAAAATGTCAAAGCCGCACAAACGTCCAACCGAATTCTTTCCCTGAGAAAGAATTCGGACTTCCGCGGCTTCGACATTTTAACCTTTCGAACTTCCAGGTTCGAACTTCTGGTGTTCGACCTTCTGGAAGTCCGATTAGGTAATAGGAACCCTATAGCAGCCAGCCAAACAGCTCAGATATTGAGCAGAAATAAATTCACAGATATGTGACTAACACTTATAAGCACAGAGAAACCATCTAGGCTAAGACTTAAACACGAATATCAAAGAAATGAAAACAACAATAACCCCCACTAACTGCAGAGAGACAGAGAGACCACAATATTTAATGAAATAACTAAACAGAAAAATAAAATGCAGTACTATCTTTAACACTGCAAGTTTGTACTTAACTCAGCTTGTAATACAGTTGATTGCAGGTATATAGCAGCCAGCCAAACAGCTCAGATATTGAGCAGAAATAAATTCACAGATATGTGACTGACACTTATAAATACAGAGAAACCCTCTAGGCTAAGAGTTAAACATGAATATCAAAGAAGCGAAAATAAAAATAACCCCTACTAACTGCAGAGAAACAGAGAGATCACAATATTCAATGAAACAAATAAATAAACAGAAAAATAAAATGCAGTACGATCTTTAACACTGCAAGTTTGTACTTAACTCAGCTTGCAATACAGTTGATTGTAGGTATATAGCAGCCAGTCAAATAGCTCAGATATTGAGCAGAAATAAATTCACAGATATGTGACTAACACTTATATGCACAGAGAAACCTTCTAGGCTAAGAGTGAAACATAAATATCAAAGAAGTGAAAACAACAATAACCCCCACTAACTGCAGAGTAGACAGAGAGACCACAATATTCAATGAAACAAATAAACTGAAATATAAAATGCAGTACTATCTTTAACACTGCACGTTTGTACTTAACAAAGCTTGTAATACAGTTGATTGTAGGTATATAGCAGCCAGCCAAACAGTTCAGATATTGATCTAAGAAAAATATAAAACCTTTCACAATTTGAGAAGAACCAGAAAGCAGCTTGAAAAAATTAATACAAATGCTATTGCTTCACAGAAAATGGCTAAGCCTTCACCCACCATACCTGATACAAACTATCTTCTTTAACCAGCAGCACTAATTCAGCAGTATCATTCAGCATTGTTGTTTCTGTATATGCTTGCAGAAATGTAATCCTCGCTTGTAAATGTTCATAAAAATATAAAATAACACTGAATACTTGGAAATACACTTGCTACCACAGACAAGTCTGATCTTAGCAAATTATAAATGTCAACATATGCTCCCTAAAATGTATGGCATGCTCAGTTAAGCTCTAAATCAGTGTTGTATTGTGTCTACTTTTCTCCCAAACAAAATTTTGACAGCCAATAATGTTCTTTTAATCATTTTCTGTGTACTAAAGCAACTGTTACTTGCCCTTCTATGTTTATTGTTGTTACTTTAATATAACTTGTCTGTGCCTTCTAGCCTGGATAATGGCTGAAAGGGGTCTTTGAACCAATTCACCAATCCAGTCTGCAAATATATAAATAAATAAGCAAACAAAGAAGCAAGTATCCATTTTACTAAATGCAGTGCCTCTAACTGGATAAGCAGTGTAACATTAAAATGCACTTTATAGCCTTATCAAGATAAATTGCTGCTAAAACATGTATGATTTCTGAAACATTGTACATCTTCTACAGTCCTACAATTCTGTTCCTAATCAAAGGCTTCCTTAAGACGCAGGCAGCAAAACTCATACCTCAAATGCTTACAAACAGAGACTAGGAATATTTAGCAAAGTTAACAGGTATCTTATTAACCCCCAATGGATCTTTACGATAATAAAGTTCTAGATCAGGGCTTTGTAGTGCAAATGGCTGATTTTAAACCTGCTCTAATATTTGAACAGATGCCATTGTAAATTAAAGAGTACAATGAAAAAAAAAACAGCTGGACAGGCAAGACCACTATCAGAACTCAAACTGCTGCATTCCTGACAAACTGCAGACTGTTCAGTATCCATAATAAAGAGAACCACAATGGTCTGGCATCCAGGTCTAAAAGACTTAAACAACATTAGCTAAGACAAAAATCTGAATTAGTTCTCCATGAATCATATTGGGTAAGTAGTAAACTGCAAATGTAACAGTTGTTGGAACAGTTTATTTCAATGGCAAACCACAATCAGACAGAATGTCCAAGGTCCATATTTGCTGTGATGGCAGGCAGTTAATAATCAGCATTTCCTCACATTATTATGGCAAAGATATGGAGGCATGCACATTTATAAGACTTGTGGAAGTAAATGAGAACAGTGCTTTAAGTAGGATTTGAACCAGGATCTTCCAGAGCATCATCTAAATTGGAGCCAGCTGCACTGTCTGAACCAATGAGGATGGAATAATAAGAACCAAGTTAAATAATGCTTGGCATCAACAGTAACTGATGAAAAGTGTAGCAAAATAGTATGTGAAATGGAACTTGTATACAGGCCTTCAAGAACTGTGTTCTGATTGCAGTAACTACTCTATCAATAAAGCAGTTTAAACAAAAGTTTGGTTAAAGTATATTACTCTTTCTCAATGCAAAAGCAATTGCTCACTGATAGCACTCACTTTGTTCTCACCTTTATGACTATACTACATGTATATTTATGGCTAACCATGTTACATTATAGGCATAAATAATGTGCTCCAAGACAATACCATTCTTAACTGAGTGGTGCAGTGGTAGTGTTGTTGCCTCACAGCAAGAGGTTCACCCGTTCGATTCTCGGCTGGAATACGGGGAGTGCCTTCTGTGTGGTGTCTGCATGTCCTCCCCGCGGTTGAGTGGTGTTCCGAAAGACATGCGTGAATGGGCGTGCCTTCGTTGAAGGTTGGGCGTCGAGCTGGCAACTCAGCACCGTAAAAATCTACTGCTAATCATTAGCAGACCGGTGTTCTGCTGTGGCTGCCCCTAACCGGGAAAAGCCGAAAGACAAACAACAACAAGTTATCATAGCAAGAACTTTTTACCAGACACAGTACCACCTACAACTTGCCCATGTTCAGTTAAGCTCATTAGCAAAAATCCATTTCTTTATCTCAAAAAGTCAACTTCTCAACGCTAATATTCCTTTACTCTATATAGCTTTAACAGGCATATGTATGTGACAAGTTTAAGCATAAGAATTAAAACCTTATCATATCATCTTATCATTTCTCCAGAGCAAAAAACTGAGTCTAAGAACTAAGTGTGATAAAATGTTGATATGACACGCGCCCCGTCTATTTTTATTGACTGATTTAAATGTTTGGTTCTTAAGATATGTAATATATATGATATTTTTATTGACTGATTTAAATGTTTGTTTATATCATTCTTAAGATATGTAATATATATGATGTTGGCACTGTGGCACAGAGGGATAAAGACAGGTAAAGACCTAACTGGTCTTCAACCAATCTAAGTTTGATTAACAATAAGGGCAATGACTGAGTTTGTGGGGAGGGGTAGGAATAAGTAGTTGATGTTGGTTCGCCCATCCTGGAGGGAGGACCATGTTGAAGTGTTGTTGCATGAGCAACAGCTACTGGAGGACAGAAGTACTGGCATCTCACTCTGTAGGGAGCAACTTAGGCTGACAAGTAGTGCTCATGCTTTGTGTGTGTGAGTGTGTGTGTGTGTGTGTGTGTGTGTGTGTGTGTGTGTGTGTGTGTGTGTGTGTGTGTGTGTGTGTGTGTGTGCGTGTTTGTGTGTAGACCTGCATCCTGATGCGGTGGGTTCCTGCTTTGGCAGGGAGTGCTGACTGGATACAGAGAAAAGAATTTGGGGAAGGAATCACTACCATGCCAGAATGACAGCATCTCTGTCACTTGGCTCTTGCTCTTGCCCTAACCACCCATCTATCTGTGGGGGAAGGCACAAGAAGTAAATTCTGAGTAGAGTGCAGGGACCAGCCACCAACTAATATGGGGTGCTATGCTTAGTGGAACAGAAAAATAAAAGTGCTGACTGGCCAGAGAAAGAGAAAGATGATGATCAGCTGTAGTTACATATGGCAAAGATACAGAAACAAAATGATACCATATATAAACAAACAATGTACACCATAAACAATGCATTTATGTGCAGTCAGGATCAATACTGATTAAAGAAATGTTATAGCAAAAGGATTATCTCCATAAGGAATTAGGTTATATCATAAGAAAATGGTTAAGAGACTGTCTGATACTGTGACATAATTAGATATACTGAAACCATAATACTGAATTAAAACATGTTGAAATATTAAAATGTTGAACTCCCTGTATGCATAACTCAAAGCAAGTACCAACATGGCTCCTGCCAGGGGGCATGTCCTGTCTTCTATGGGACAGTGAAAGTGTCTTGCCGGTACTTCTGGTGAGTGTTCTTTCTATGAAAATGTTTCACCAAAAGCATTTTCACCAGTAGTGGAAACCTCACTTTTCTCCACTATTATACAACATCTGAATTGGTATATTTAAGTTCAGGGAATGGGGGGGGGTCCTCCTACATGGGTGGTGTGGGGCTGTGTTAATGATATAAAGTGGCATCACCATTTTGTACAGCAATTCTTACATCAGCACAACTTGGAGGAATTCCTGTAAAGCCTCTGTATACATGGAGCTACACAGAAATAAGTTAGGAGTCCAGCCTGGTAAAATACTTCAGAAAAAGCAGCAAACCCTGTGGTGGACATTAGTGGCAGTAAGGCAGATTTTGTGATACAAAGTCATGTCACCGGCTTGGCACAATAACATCTGCCTGTGGCTTGAGGGGATTCAAAACAAAATCATAGGAAATCATGGGAAGTATGTGCTATAGCCCTAAGTACAGCTAATAACCCATGGCTACAATATGTTAATGGGAGAAAATATGCAGAGCACTAACTGCAACTGATAACAAGATGCATGGAGGTGCTGTGGGCATAGTTATCTGAATTTCACAGTATAGCATACAAAGCCCCTGGCTGATATGTTTTGCCCACAGGTATATAGGTATTGCCATGCCAACAAAAAGTAATAAATGCTGTGAAAGATTCACTGCAGGAAAGTGAAGTGTTATTGCAGGGTGCCTGCACAAATTGCATTCCCCTCCTAGACAAAGATGCCACAAACAGATACTACTGGGACCAGATTTGGCAGTGACTACTGCATGATGAGTCTACTGTGGGCAGACATAATAGGGCTCTACAAAAGGTGTGAAAAGGGGTTACTGATATGATAATCCAAGCACAGGACATTGTGACAGAAAGGTCCACCACAGCAGGTAGACCACCAACATTAAAGCAGTTCACTGAGGTTGTGGTTGTTTTAATATTACTTGCTGGCCAGACGGAGCATCCCTTCTTACCTATTGGTGGCTTGAATGTGAGAGCTGGACTGACATAAACCAATCATGTGTCAGCAGGGGAAGCACAAGGTAAGCAATGCCCATTACAGTGGCGTAAAGCACATTCCACTGCATGTCTGAAGAGAAGGCTAGACCAAGGTACATGTACACATTTGTCCTTCCAGGCGCCTCTGAACTGCAACTGAAACAACCTGCATGACAATGTATGTCTGTTAATATATGCTACGGCTGTATCTTGGTGTATCAAAGTGCGCATGCCACAGCAGATTATAGATACAAGAGTGTGTGTGTGTGTGTGTGTGTGTGTGTGTGTGTGTGTGTGTGTGTATGTGCGCGCGCGTGTGTGTGGTCCGACTGTGGTGTCATGTGTATTCTTGTTTAATTTCTGTCACTGGTAGATGATCCAGCACAACAGGTCAACAAAGATGCCTGCAAGGCATCTATGGTTAATTGTGATGGCAATATGCAAGCAGAATAGCCTGATGACACAGTGGAACTGGGGAAGTCACCTGCATTCACTGTGACATTAGCCCCTGTTAGAAGTAAAGGTTGAGCAAACAGCCTCAGCAGTGAATGACCGACATCTTATACCTGAGAATCCCTCACAGAGTCCACTTGTGTCCTTAGTACACACAGCATCCAAAATACATACCACCTCTGAGGTACACATACCATTGATTAGGGACAGACATGGGAGCCTTGCACTATCACCGCTGTAGGACTGTCTATGATGTGGCTCAACAATTAGTATTAACATGCAGATAAAGAGGTCAGTGATCCAGGCACATACTGCTGCTACCTACAACACTGTGGATATGGGAAGTATGCCCCATGGCTTATGGGACAATGTACACCAAATGCACCACATAATGTAGTAAAGTACTGATGGCAAATGTTACCTCCACAGGGGTGTCCCTGAGACCCATGGTAACTGTCATCTGGTCTGCTACCACAGACCATGCAGTCCATGTCCATATGAGGGTTAATGCAAGGAGGCTGGCCATAGACTCTCCCATGTCAGACTATACAGGACACTTTTGAGACAGCATCAGTGTCACCTGTGGGCAGACAATCTGGTACCCCCACTCATGGATGTTAACTAAGTTGTGTGCAATGGTACTCCTCCATCTCAACACCTGAGACACTTTATTACGATAGACACAATGGCCCTATATTTCTATCCCTCCCTGTCATTTGTGAGCAAACAGCTCATCACCCTAGTCATGGGTGTAGATAAGGTTGTGTGCTCATCAAGATCAACACACAATAAGCCATGCTACTATGCATAAGCATGATCTAATATTTCTACTCCTTCCTGCTATGAACTGCGCTGAGTTCTAACACTTCAAGCAAACAAGGAAGACAATATCAATGATCATGTCATGGCATCTCCACCCTGTTCCTGATGATGTGATCCCTGACTCCCCTCAACATCCAAGGCTAGGCTTAAAAAAGGCCTTGTGGTCGTTAGCCTAGTAAACACCTATGAATCTATGAACCTATAAGAGTATGTAGCTACTGTGTTCACCTCCTATGACCTTACCCCATATCACAGTGTTGCATTCATCTATCACTGTGTACCCCAGCATGTGCAAGTGCTGATGACAATGCCCTACCCACTCCTTAAATGTGTGGGTGTGGTGATGTCTAATGCACAGTGTGACCAGCCACTGTACTGCCTTGCACAGCCTGGGTGTAATAATGCTTGCATCATTTTATTCTGAATTGTATGTGTCATGTTCTGCACTTGTGGGCCTACACTGCCTCTTTGTCAGTACATCACTGCATTGTGCCTTCCTCAACTATAGCTCTGGTTCTGCTGCAGCATGCTCATCTCTTGACTCTCCACCATGACCTTTTGCTACTGTTATTAAAGAAGTGGGAGGCTTTATCATGATGCTCACTTACTAATTCAGTTGTTTTCAAAACAGATGTCATGCAACGTGGCACACACAACACAGATCTTATAGCATATATCTGGACTGCATTGCAGTGTCCCTCCCAAGGCATCTTGACTTCAGAACTCTCCCTACAGTAGTCCAGATATATACTCCACTGCATTTTTGATTTTCCCATGGTTTGTGTTATAAACCAATCCCTGCATTGTGTTAGGGTTACATGTTGCAGACATCAACCATGTCTCTATGGTATATGCAGCATTACTTGCAACCACAGTGTGTCTTAGAATCACCCACATCCTGCATATTGCCTCTATCCACACTGATTTACATTGCACAATAAGATATATATTTGTGAATCCCATCTGGTATGTTTAATAATGACAGCTTCCTCATTTTTAAGTGTTTAATTAACTGAGCCTTTTACATTTTTAAAAAAAGAAAGTTAGCTAAGGACTATCTGTGGCGGGTCCCATGTCTTAAATAAAAGTACTGAGAAGGTAAAGTCAGTCTTTTTTTTAATATACTGCCTGGTGTCTCTGTAAAATCAGTTCCACTATGATAAGAACTCTGCAAATATTGCATTTATAGTTGTACTAATTATTTCTTGGTGGTGGGATGTACTAAGCATGTGGTAGTTTAAAAAGTTGTGCATATAAAGAGTATTTTTTTTCCTGCGTGGTAATTAAAAGCAGCACAGTAAACCTCAGTAGACCTAGAAGGGTGAACCTCTATGCCTTTTTAACTATCATTTCCAAGTGGTGCTACCTTAAGGATGAGAAGTTTGCTGTTTAGGAAAGAGTATGCCCAAGATGTTACATGAGTAACAATTTGCAGACAGCTGCTCTGGCTTTTGGTGTTAGATATCCCAAGAATTTCCAGTAATAATGTAGTATATTGTTGATTTCAATTTGACGTATTCTATGTACATGACTGTCCATAGAGAGTTGTAATTAAGCCATACAAATAGGTATCTGAAATGAAATGTGTTATCAGTAATGTCTCCAGAATGTCTAACAAGGCCACTTTGGCAGGGTTTGTTTCCATCTGGTTGAGATATCAAATAGCACATCTTTTCATTGGTTGGAGTTTCTTTTCCAGCGAGTTACTGAACTTGTGTACATTGCTTTGAAGTTGTTTAGAAATACTGTCCAATATTTCTGAAGATATGAAAACTAGTAAATCATCTGCATGCAGAAGGGATATACATTTTAGAGATCTGCTATAAGGCCATTCACATATAAATAAAACAAATGCGCAAATAATGGAGCCCTGTAGAAATCTTTTGGTGAAGTTAGCTGAGAAAGGAAATCTATATCTACTTCTAACATGAAAAGCTCTACCATTTAAGTAAAAAGATTGTAAATGACCATGAAGCAAGCCCCATTAAATATTTTCTGAGATCTGCTCCTAAAAAAAGGACGTAAGGCATGAAAATGACTGTCCTGAGTCTACAAATATAAAATAGCCATTAGAATTGAATAGTTTAATCTCCACAAAGAGCAGTTTTTGTGTTAAACCTACCTTAAATTATGTTGAAAAGCACAATAGATGTAATCTTTGTCTAAAATATCTGTGACTGAACAGCACTGCCTTCTTCAACATATTAGTTAAAACTAGTAGATTCAAGGTAAGAGTATAGTATGGGAGGCAGGAATACTGAAAGAGAGTTAATGCAAAACATCTTAACCTAATATACTGCAATAATGTTACAAAACATGGATGCTAACCCCTGTCCTAGCTGCAGAATTAACCTCTTAGTGTTTGTGCAGCAAAGATGCTAACCTTCCTGACAAAAAAGTGACTACACATTCTGGTTTCCCTTTCTGTCAGTGTTAAAACACTTGGATTATTACTCACATTCCAAACAATACAATTTTCTTTTGTAGGACTGTTCCTGTTATGTTGTATGTATTTTGCTACTCTTGCATTTTATCAATGATTTTTAAATCACCTTAATAAAACATCTAAGTACAACTTTTTTATATACATATTACTTTAAATTCTACCTCAAAGTTCTCCTTACAGATTATACCAGAGTGTTTAAAGAAACCCACTGAAAGAGTCAGAGAATGCTTAGGATAACATTTTTTGGTAGTGTACTGTGTAAGCACCTGTGCAGTATTATAGAAAATTTTGTTTCCCTAGGAGGCTGTGAAGCCGAAGTAGCAAGGGGTATTTTAAAGGTACACTAAAGGTTATGTTTTAACATCTAGGAAGGGTAAGGAATTCCTTCTGTAAATAACTTAATGTGTGTAGTGTAACGCACCTCCTCCAACCTCTTCCAGGGGTCAGTCACATACTCATCACTCTTTCTAATCCTCCATCCTGCCAAAATTAAGCAAAGGAATCCAATACTTTGTCCCAGCTTCCCCAGCTGACAATGCAGTTATTGAGCTCAGTCCTAAAAATCAGCTGCTGGCAGTGCAAATAAATAAGATACCTTGGCATCAGCATGTAAGCATAACTACAGTATCAGTCTTGTTAATATGAGTAATTTTACTATAGGGACTCATTTATGACCATGTGATAAGAAATTAATTTACAGAATTAGAAACATTGTTTTATTGTTATGGATGGCATTCAACACCAGAAGGATCAATCCTGTTTTATTTATTAATTTTTATTCTTAGCCTATGGCTTCCTCCACATATTTTCAGTTCATCTAGATCAGCAGTGTTCCTTTCTATCTGATGGCAGAATAATCCAGTTGGACTATCTTTCTTCCCTTTTAGTATTTCACCTCCCCTACATCCCTTCCTTCCCTTCACCAGATTTCTTCTCCTGCCCTACACTCCCAATGAATTCCCTCTTTACTACCGATTTCATTAATGAATCCCATGGTTTCACAACCCTCTCTGAAAAAGAAGCAGTTAGAGACAGTATTTGATCCCAAAACCTGCTGTTCCTCATCCATTCCTTCTAGTTAAGAGTGACCAACTTCATATCTACCTGAAATTATTTTAAACTCCTTTTTCCTTCAAATTTCTAATAGTATCTCTAATGTCTTTTCATAACCTTCCCCTTCATGAAATATACACCCCTCTGGTGGATTCTTCTGTACACTTTCCAGCAGCCTGATATGCTTTTCCCTCTCCTTTTATGGTCTCCGGAGCTGCATGCAGTACTCAAAGGATGGTCTTTCCAAGCTTGCTAGATCAACACCATTGCTTCCTGCTTATGGAGTCTATCCCCCTACGTACATACCCCAGCATTCAGTTCAGTGTTGCTGAAGCGTCATCAGTCTACGTAGTGCAGTTCAGATATGGCGAAAGTACAGTTTTGTACCTACCATAAATGTAGATGTTCGAAGATCCACATTGCTGCAGTCCTTACATATGGGTAGTCCACTGTCCTCGGTCGGCCCGAATACCAAAGTATTAGGCTGACGTCGGTCAAGGCGCTTAAAACTGACATCAGGACGTCAGGGTACAAAAGCGCATGACCGACGTCATTTCCTCAGTCTTTTCTTGCCCCAGATGTCAGAAGGCCCTAACAAGAAAGGCCAAAGCCAAAAACCAGCAAAACCTAACCAACCACCCGTGCACTAACCATATTTACACTATGTACAACACAAACCACACCACCACCTTCAACAACAGAGGGGAAGGAGGGAGGGATGGACTGCAGCAATGTGGATCTTGAACATCTACATTTATGGTAGGTACAAAACTGTACTATGTTCTTCATCTCACATTGCTGCAGTCCTTACATATGGGTAGAATCCCAAAGCAGAGGTAAGGGAGGATGCAAAACTATAAGGAATTAGGAGCTGCCAACATGCCTTGCAAAATTGCAGTTGCAAATCCAGCCCTAGATTTAGAGTAAAGTGGAAGGTGGTAATGCTTAGAGAAAGTATGCACTGAACTCCAAGTAGCTGCTTCCAAAATATCTTTAGTAGCCACCCCTTAAAAGGCTGTAGAAGTGGCAGTAGCCCTAGTGGAATGAGGCCTAATCCCAGCTGGAATCTCCTTACCATGATGGGAATAACAGAAAGCAATACAAAACCCAATCCACTTAGAAATAGTTTGTTTTGAAACAGGTTTGCCCTGAGAACCCAAAGCAAAAGAAACAAACAACTGCTGAGACTGCCTGAACCCTTTAGTTCTGCTCAAATAATATCGCAACTGTCTGTGTATATCCAAAGTGTGCAAAATCCTTTCCCCTTTATTTTGGGGGTTTGCATAAAAAGTAGGCAAATGAATAGTTTGGTGTAAAGCCACACTAGAAACCACTTTAGGCATAAAAGAAGGGTTAGTACGCAAAGACACCCTGTCCTTGTGGAAAATTAAGAAAGGCTCAACTGCCATAAGGGCCTGTAATTCAGAAACCCTTCTCGCAGAGGTAATGGCCAACAAAAAAGCAGTCTTCCAAGATAAATATTTCAACTCTGCCGATGCTGCAGGCTCAAAAGGTTGTAGAGTGAGTTTCTCCAACGCAAAATTGAGATCCCAAGCAGGAGTAGGAGCTCTACGTGGGGGTCTTATATTTTTTGCCCCTCTAAGGAATTGCTTAAACAAAGGCTGAGAAAATAATGGTGGGTCACAGTCATAGTGAGCAGAAATTGCTGCAGCATGAACCGTTATAGAGGAGAAGGACAAACCTTTGTCCAATAACTCAGTAAGGTATTGAAGCGCAACACTTAAATTAGGTTTAGAAACATCAAAATCCTTTGCAGTACTCCAAAATAAAAATCTCCTCCATTTATCTGCGTAAACTTTCCTTGTACTAGGCCTTCTGGCCTCCAAAATAACATTCAAAACTTGTTGTGGAAGCTGAGACCCTCCAGGGTTTAAAACAGAATATGCCAGGCTGTCAGATGTAGAGAATGAAGTTTGACATTGAGTAAATGACTGTTCTCCTGAGACAGCAGGTGAGGAATCAAAGGCAAAGGCCATGGAGGCTCCTGTACCAGACTTCTCAGTAATGGGTACCAGTGCTGTCGAGGCCAATCTGGAGCTATTAAAATCATGTTTGGCTTGTCCTGTCTGACCTTCAGCAGTACCTTTGGGAGGAGAGGCAGAGGTGGAAAGGCATACACGTGAAGATTGCTCCAATGGAATGAGAGAGCATCCACTTTCCAAGCCGAGGGATGAAACCTTTTTGTGCAAAACTTTGGCAGCTGGTAATTTAGTGGAGAAGCGAACAGATCTATGTCTGGAGTTCCCCATAACACTGTCAATCTCTGAAATACATGAGGATCCAATTTCCACTTGTGGGGATCCATAATTTGTCTGCTCAACACATCTGCTAAGGAGTTCTGTGCTCCTGGCAGAAACCTTGCCTGAAGATTTAGCTGTAAACTGAGAGCAGTCTCCCACAAAATCATTGCTTGTCTGCATAGAGGATAAGAATGCGTTCCCCCTTGCTTGTTGATGTACCACATGACAGTAGTGTTGTCTGTTTGAATCAACACCTGCCCTGGAAGAAGTAAATCCTTGAAAGCTATCAATGCAAATTGGACTGCTAACATCTCCTTCAAGTTGATATGTAGATGTTGAAGTCTGGCAGGCCACGTGTCTTGTACCCATTTTCCATTTAGATGAGCTCCCCAAGCTTTGTCTGAGGCATCTGTCGTTAAAATCTGACTCGCCTCTGGCCGGGTCACAGAGAGTCCCTTGTTTAGGTGACATTCCTGAGCCCACCACAAAAATTCCTTTTGAATGCAAGGTATTATTTGAATGACAGTGTCCAAATCTTGGCAGTGCTGTGTCCATACATTCTTGAGATACCATTGTAGCTTCCTCATATGCAGTTTGGCATTGGGAAGTACCAGAATACAAGATGCCATGAACCCCAAGGCTTGAAGGACTGTCCTTGCAGTCAGCCTGGACTGATGAGACAACTGATGGAAGTAAAGAGAAAGATTCTTTTGTTTGTCCGGGGTCAAAAAGGCCATCTGGGATGCTGTATTCAGTCTCACACCCAGAAAGCACATGTCCTGAGAGGGTACTAGACTGGACTTTATTTCGTTCACAGAATACCCCAGGCATCTTAACACTGCCATCACATACTGTAAATGATGAAGAAGTTCGTCCTTTCCTTGGGCCAGTATCAGGCAATCGTCCAAATAAGGATAGATCTGTATTCCTCTTAGCCTGAAAAAAGCTACCACTGGAGCCAGAACCTTCGTGAACACTCTGGGCGCAGTAGATAAGCCAAAGGGCAATGCAGAGAACTGATAATGTGAAGTCCCAGCCCGAAAACGCAGATACGTCCTGCAACTGGGCCTGATAGGAACATGAAGGTAAGCCTCCTTGAGATCCAGGGTCACCATCCAGTGATCTTTGCCCAGCAGAGGTAAAAGCTGTGGTAACGTTAACATTTTGAACTTGGGAATGTCCAGATATGTGTTGAGGATGGATAAATCCAAAATTGGTCTCCACGTGTTTCCTTTCTTTGGTACTAGAAACAGGCGAGAATAAAATCCTAGGCCCACTTCTGGGAGAGGAACCGGTTGTATGGCCCCTATTTGAAGTAGTAGAGAAATCTGTTTGCGAGCCTCTAGTCTTTGCTGAGGAGGAACGTCCGGCATGCCCTTGAAAGGAGGCAAGGTATGGAAATAAAACTTGTAACCCTGGTGTATGATATCCACTACCCATTTGTCTTGGGTAACCAACATCCAATTTTCCTTGAAGAGTGCTAACCTTCCTCCCAAAGGTGCTGCCAGGCAAGAAGGATCTGGCAGCTGAAAAAGTAGGTCATTGGGCCTGTTTACGAAAGGACTGGCCCCTGCCCTCACCCGAAGATTGTGCAGGGGAACTCCCTGTTCTAGGCCTGAAAGAACTCTGAGCTCTGCCCCTACCACGTCTAGATCTACCCCTAGACTGAGAATCATAAGAAGGATACGTCCACCCCTTAGCAGGCCAATTCCTACTAAACTTCGGAGGCTGAACTTGCAAAAAATCTTTAACAGTCTGCATAGACTTAGCCTTGTCTTCCATTTTCTTCAAGACTGACTCCACAGGTGAACCAAACAACACATCAGACTGCAAAGGAGCATCCAAAATCCTTGTCTTAACATGGTCAGATAAATTCTGATCCTTCAACCAGGCGTGCCTGCGAAGAACTGAGCCAGTGGCAGCCACCCTAGACGAGGCCTGCACAGCATCAAAACCACACTGTAAAGAATGCTTACCCACCTGTTCAGAGACATGCACCAAAACTTGCAATTCTTTACACTCAATGCCTTCCGCCAGAGCATCCACCTTAGACTTCAATTGAGAAAGAAGAAAGTTTTGATATTTCAACATATGAAACTGGCAATTCAAAGCCCTCATAGCTAAGGTAGAAGATGTATAGACCTTCTTTCCCCATCTATCCAAAGCTCTGGCTTCTTTATCTAGAGGAACCGGATTTTTTACAATAGAGGCCTTGACACCCTTAGGTCCCTGACTAATAGTTTCTGGGTCCGCCCTAGGACTCTTATAAAGATATTTGTGAGCCTCAGGCACCCTGTAATACCCATCCGGCTTAACAGGAGCAGGCGGCAGAGAATCAGGATTAAGTGAAGCCTCTGCAAACACATCTTCCACAACATCCAGAACAGGGGGTATAGCCAAAGGCCTATGCTGGGGTAACAGCAAAACTCCTAAGCCTTTTCCTAGAATCAGAGAAGTCCTGACCTTCCCACTTAAAATGTTCCCTCATAGAATGAAGTGTCTCTGAAAAAGAAAAATCCTCTGGAGGAGAAGCAGAAGGAGTGGAATCATCTGCATCAGAATCAGAATAAGGAGAGTACTCCTGCAAGTCTTCAGCCGAAGACTCTGAAACATCTGAAGCCTGTTCAAAACTTCCCAACTCTGGCTCCACCCTAGGCCTCTTATCAGGAGGGGGCATAGAACCTCTAATCAGAGTAATCAAATCTTCTGCCATTTTAAGCATGTGCTTCTTAGGCACAGACCCTGCTGAACTAGGAGTGACCCCAACAGGAGCTAAAACTGGCCTGCCTCTGGGAGAAGCCTTGGAAACCGAAGGAGAAGGCCTAACCACCCTAGGAAGGGAGGGGAGTACAGTAACTTGAGAAGCCCCTTCAGCCTGACCTGCCTCCTGAGAGACTACCTCCTGCAAAATCAAAGTCTCCCCCTGAGACTCCAGAGAAGTCTCCGTCGGAACCACCGGTTCCACTGAAGCCTCTAAAGAACCGGCGTCCGAACGGACGACTCATCTTGCCTGGGTTTAACTGCTTTGTCTTTGCGCTTCTTCAAGAAGCGGCCGGAGAATCCGACGGCATATTATAATTGCACCGCTTCCCAAAGACAAGCCTAGCACAATCTAACCTTCACTTAATAGTGCGTTTATTGAACCTAGCACAAAAGCGACACCCAACAACGTCGTGCTCAGGCCCCAAACAAGGAATACACAAAGAATGATAATCCCTATGCGGTATCTGTTTCCCACAAGAAATACAGTTATTCACTTTTTCTGACATCCGGTAAAACACTGAGGCAAGAAAAAAACAAAATAATCCCCAACGGGGTACTTAGCCAACTTGGATTCGGTCTGAAACTCCGAATTCGAAAAATTTCAGAACGCCGAACGGCACTTGCAACGCTGCTTCTGCATCGGACCATGCGGCAAAAAAGACTGAGGAAATGACGTCGGTCATGCGCTTTTGTACCCTGACGTCCTGATGTCAGTTTTAAGCGCCTTGACCGACGTCAGCCTAATACTTTGGTATTCGGGCCGACCGAGGACAGCGGACTACCCATATGTAAGGACTGCAGCAATGTGAGATGAAGAACATCACCACATCCTTCTTTTCTGTCTCTTGTTATCAGTTCTTTTCCTCAGGCTGAAAGTTCACTTCAAGGCTGTGGTAGCCCAAGTGCTCTGTTTTGCATTCTTCTGCACTGAACCTCAGCTGACATTTTTCTGCTTACTAGATCAGCCTAAGAAACTCTTCCCCATTATTCACTGATTAATTTGCTTTTATGTGCAAGTCAGTTTTCGTTGAATTTTCCATAATAACATTTAGTGTATTTCAGTGACACATGATATAAATAATATAAAAACAGAGTTGGATAACATTTAATGTAGCTTTAGAAATTAGAAATTAACTGCAGCATAAAGCAAGACACAGAAAGGAAAAGTTATGAAAAGAAATGAACAAAGGGGGGAATACAATTAGGATATCAACCAGAGGAAAGGGAGGGTTTCTACAGAGTGCAGACTTCTTGAGTATTATTTAAATATATAGTGGAAAAGTATACAATACATTTTAGTCACCCACCCATCCACTGTGTTAAATTGTTTTGGGAAGGGAGTAGTTAGTTCATTCCATATAGTAGACCTGATTTGGTAATTACTGACATTTGATTATACTTTGTTGGGACTGGCTATTGTATCAAGTGTTACATTTACTAATTACTGCCAGAATAATCCACAGAATATTCCACTGGGAGAGAAGGGCTTTCTCTTGCATAGCAGTATAAGACTAGCTTCTAAGGTTTGCACAAAATGGGAAAGGGGGAGGCTATGCTGATGAAGAGTAAATGGGTCACTTCAAATGATCTGGACAGTTTCCAGAAAAGAATTACAAAATTAGAGCTGAATGGGCATTCATTAAATGTATGTGACCCATTTCCAATGGTTGACTAAGGACATTATGAACCATTTGAGTTAGTGCTTCTATCACATTATATTACATATGAAATATAGGAAGGCATTATGCCGATGCTTCCACTGCAATTTTCTCCATAATGTGGAGGAGGTAGTTGAATGTGGTGCAATTAACATCTGTCTGACAGCAGTTTTAGGTTTTGTGTCCAGGCCATGTTACTGCAACTATTTCCCATAGATATGATGTTGCTGATCATGCAAATCATTTAAGAGATGGCAAATGCTGTGAAAAGGTATACAAGGAAAGGGTCTGGTACATTAATGACGTTTGGTTGATTTTGTGCTGCTCTTTTTTTAATTCTGAAGAAGTAGTGTTGTATGTTAGTAGAATACTTGTTCTGATAGATTGGCCTTTTGTTATTGAATAGTGTCTAATCTGTTGTAACTGTAAAGTACAGTTGTGTAAACTCTTACCATAACGGTAGATTCCCTTGCCTTCATTGCTGCAGTACTCTTAACATATGGGATTCCCTGCCAAAGATGCCTGACATCCGGCCAGTCTACCAAAGACTCCTGTTGCAAGGAAGCTGAAGCAGCAGGCTGAAAAGAAGCCTTTGTTAACTTCTCCGAAACAAAATTAAGATCCCAGGGAGGAGGAACAGGCTTCCTGGGAGGTCTAATATTAAGGCCGCCTTTAAGAAATTGTTTCACCTCAAATCTAGAAGCTATAGGTGGAGAAGAAGACAGACAAACAGAGATAGATGATAAGTGGGCCTTAATTGAAGAATAGGCCAAACCAGCATTGAGCAACTCACACAAATAATTGAGAACTTAAGGAACTTCCACAGTAAGTGGGTTCAGGTTATGAGAGAGACACCAAATAGAAAACCTTTTACATTTGGATAAGTAGGATTTCCTAGTAGTAGATTTCCTGGCCTCCTGCAGGACTTGGAGCACATCCTCAGAAAAAAGGTGTCTATGAGGAATCAAAATCCTATCGCCCACAGTGTCAGTTGAAGAGTGGACAGGTGGGGATGGATGAGAGATTCCTTATCTTGTGAGAACAGACCCACCCTGTGCGGTAGCTTATGATGATTGCCCCTAGCTAAATCCAAAAAAAGAGGGAACCAGTGCTTTCATGGCCAAAAGGGAGTTACCAGCAAGATTTTGGAAGCATACTGTTGAATTCTGAACAGGACTTTTGGAATGAGAGGAAGGAGAAGGAATGCATAAAGAAACATCCCCTTCCAAAAAAGGATAGGTCATCCACCTTCCACACCAGGGAACCTGGGAATCTGGTACAAAACAGAGGAAGTTGTTCAGAGGGGAGGCAAAAAGATCCACTTGAGGAGTACCCCACTGGTGGATAATGTCCAGAAACACATCCCTGTGAAGCATCCATTCATGAGACTGAATTAAGGACCTGCTTAGCGTGTTTGCCACAATGTTCTGACCAGAAGGGATGTAAACTGCCTGAACAGTCACTTGATACTTGACAGCAAAATCCCATAACAGAAGTGTCAACTGGCAAAGAAGATAAGATCTCACTCCTCCAATTTGTTGATATACCACATCACTGTGGTATTGTCTGTGAGTACCTTGAGAGTCCCTGGAGAGAAAAGACCAGGAAAGGCATGATACTGATGTGTTTCTTCTGCTGACAAGGCGACCACACCTTCTGAACTTTTAGGAAGCCAAATATCACCCCCACATCCCATATCTGAAGCATCTGTGTAGAATTCCTGAGAGGGAAGACGGGGATGAAAAGGGATACCTGGATTCAGAAACAACTGCTGAATCCACCAGTGAAGTTCCTGTATGAGACAAGGAAGAAGAGTAACTACAAAGTCTAGAGGATATGCACATTGAAGTCACACTGTCTTCAGAAACCACTGAAATTTTCTCATGTGAAGTTTGGCCAGAGGGAGCATCAGAACGGTGGATGCCATGAAGCCCAGCGCTCTCAGAAACTCCCTAGCAGAGTGTGAAAGAAAAAAAAGAGAGTTAAGGCCTTTGAAGGGGGCAGGAAAGCCAGTATTGGCACTGTCTGAATCCTGCAACCCAGAAAAACATGATCCTGAGAAGAAGTCAGAGAAGAATTTTCGAAATGTATAGTGAACCCCAGACTCTGAAGAAGGGAAATGGCAAAATGAGGATTTTTCAAAAGGCTCTCTGGAGAGGATGCCTGAATCAACAGGTCATCCAAGTAAGGAAATATCTGGATCCCTTGAAGCCTGCAAAAAGCAATCACAGGAGCAAGGCATTTGGTGAACACTCTTGGGGATGTAGAAGGGCCAAAGGGCAAAGCAGAGAACTGAAAATGCCAGGAAGCAACAGAGAAATGCAAAAACTTCCTCAAAAGAGGATGGATCAGAATATGGAGATAAGCATCCTTGAGATCCAAAGACACTATATGGGCCTGAGGGAGCAAGAGAGGAAACAGAATCTGAAGAGACAACATCCAAAAGGAAGGCACTTTTAGAAAAGTGTTTAGATGAGAGAGGTCTACAATAGTTTTCCAAGCGCCCTCCTCCTGGGCACTAGAAACAGTCTGGAGTAGAACCCTTTCCACCTTTGAGACACAGGCACCTCTTGAATAGTACCCTGAGTCAAGAGATGTTGAAGAACTTCTGGGAAAAAGGGAAAGTGTTCCTGAGGAGACTAAGGATTGCCCATAAAAGAAGGATGGGATTTCCATACCGTGAAGTACCCCTGACAAATGATTGACAGAACCCAAGAATCCTGAGTGATCTGAAGCCAAACAGGAAGAGAAAGAGAAATGTGGCTGGGAAGGGACAGATACTCATACAGCACCTGGTTTGTCTGGAAAGGAAAGCTTCAAAGTCCCTGAAAAGTGAGGAGCCTTAGCAGGCGGAGCTTGTTTGCCACTCTTCTTACCTTTAGTAGAAGGGTGGGATTGCCAATGAACAAAGGCAAGCTTAGCGGGGTAGTTCCTCTGAAATTTAGGCACAGGAGAAACAAACGGTTTGCTATTATTTTATTGAAGTGGACTCAGTTGAATGATAGTATTATCAATCCACGTCCATGAAAAGTCACATTATCGAATTCCAATATAGCCAAAATTCATCTGGAATTCGACTATAGACAAGCATTAACATGGGCCAAGATAGGGGAAAGATTTGTACTTTGAAAATATCGGACTTTGACAATGTCATCATTCGAGTTCCAGATTTTGTGCAAAGTGGATTCAACAAAATCCACTTCAATAAAATGATAGTAAACTGAAACAAGCACATGTTTAAGCTCCTGTAAGGCCTTACCGTTATACTAAAGGGACTTAAACAAACCGACAGCAGCTCCCCCAAACAAAAGCTTAGAATCAACAAACCAGCAGCAGATTCCCCAAACAAAAGCTTAGAATCCAGAGGAGCATCCATCAACTTAGCCTTAATATCATCGGTAGAGGTTGAAACCTAAGCCAAGAACACCTCCTCATTACTGAACCAAAAAGAGCAGCCCTAGAAGAGGCATCTGCCACATCATAACTACATTTAATAGAATGATGAATGACTGGAAAATCAGAATAAGTTGACAGGCCTGAGAAAGAAGAGCCAACACATACCTAGACATAAGGGTCTGATAATTAATAGCCCTAAAAACTAGGGTAGCAGAAGTGTAAACCTTCTTACCCAGCCTTTCCATAGCTCTGCTATCCTTGTCAGAAGGCAATAACATGGGTGAAGGAAGCAAATGAGATGGCTTCTCAGAGGCTACAGACACTACAGAGGAGTCAGCAATAGGACATTTATATTAAAAAATTACAATCCTCAGGCACCCTATGAAACCTGTTGGGTTTCTTGGGAGCTGGTGGCAGAGAATCAGGTGCATGAGAGGCATTGGAAAAAGCATCCAGCAAAGCAACCAAAACAGGAGGAACAGCTACAGGTTTAGGAGATTCCAACTGCAACAACTCATACTACCTCTTATGGATATCGGAGACATGAGCACAATCCCACTCAAAAAAAGTCCATCATCCTAGAAACAGTGTCCCCAAAGGAAATTTCCTCAAAAGGAACATCAAAACTAATAGATTCCTCCTCCTCTGACCCATAGTCCAAAGGCGAAGGAATTTAAATAGAATAAGTCAGGGATTCGTCATTGTAATCCAACTCATCCTCATAAGAATCCTGTTCTCTAGGCCTTTAAAGGAGAGAAGAGGAACAAGGAGGAGAAGGAACCGAAACCCCTTGAGGAGGCTTTAGGGACATTAAAACAGTAAACAGTCCCTGAGTAAAGGCCTGCCAGTCACTTTATGGATCTCTAGAAGCAGAAGAAACATGTTTAAGTTTCTGTTTCTTTTTTAAGGGAAAGTCCCCTCCAAACAACTGAGAAGGCTCAGACTCAGGATGACAGTCAAGAACCATAGTAGGAACTTCTTCCCCAACTAAAAATGGAGGAACTCCCCTAGGCCCCTCGGAAAAAATCAACCGTGGTTCCCCCTGAACATCCTAGATGGACTCCTGCAAAGCCTCTTTGGATGTGCTGCCAGCCAAATCCTCACTGACCTCCAACATGGTCAAGACATAGAAATCCAATAACATAGCCAGGCGAGCCTCTGGGTTTATAATGACCTCAGGAGAAACACTTGACAGAGGCTGGACAGTGGAAGATGCCAGTCATACCTTTTTCACTTTCTTCTTCCCTAACAGTTGACCCTCAGGGTGGGAGATTCCTTCCATTGTATCATTAGAGAGAAGCTTAAGACACTGGTTCTCAAGATACAAAAAAAGGGAAGAAAGTCTAGTGTGAAGGGTTTTCGGGATGAACACCTGACAAATTGACCAAAAAGAATGGTCATGAGCAGTTCCTAGACAAAAAATGCACTTATCATGGCAGTCTTTATGGGGAATCTGTCTCCTGCACTGGAATTTACCCTTCCTAGATGACATTAACTCCAAGGAGCACTAAACAAGACAAGAAAGAAAAAAAAAACAACAGGGCACTTATCTGCAACTGCAAAGAAGTCAGCAAACAGGCATATGTAGTCACTGGAGAATGAAAATGCATTCATCTGGCAGAAAACAGATGCAAGTAAACACACTAACAGTGAAAACATATGTTCAGACTGGCAGCAAAGAAGTTCTGACTATGGTAGGCCTGAACGTCACTTTTATGCCCTATGCTACACAACGAGCATTTGGGCGATGTTCAGCATACCCTTAAAGCAACAGGGGTCTTTGGTAGACTGGCCAGACATTGGGCTTCCACGACAGGGAATCCCATATGTTAAGAACACTGCAGCAGCGAATGTAAGGACATCAATTATAACTTTTTAATATGATATTTTTGAATAAGTACTGTATTTTAAGTATGTATTATATTAAATCACAGGCATTCAGTTGTGTAATTTTAACTTTGTTTTCCAACTATTTAATGGCTAGGTCTTTTTTGTGGTAAAATAAGTATATCAATCATCTTGAGAGCTGGCAATAATTATTTTCAGTTTAAGTGCCATGTAACCTATTTGGAATTCCATAGTTATCTAAGCTAATAGCAGTTTACCTGAAACTAGTCTCTTTTAGAACTATTAAAGTATGCAGGGACTTATTTGTAGCTGCTCATAATAGACCAAACAAGTACTGAATGTGTTTTAGTGTGTCTGCCATTGCACACAGAGCTTGAATGGACAAAAAAAAAAAAAAAAAAAAAAACTCTTTTGACAGTTGCTCTCAAATGATGTTTTAGAAGAGCCTTAGTGGAAAACAGCAACTACAGTAATTTAAGAAGTACGTTCTGCCAGAGTTTAATGGCACTATAGTGGGGTGCTCTTTATGTTCTTTCCACGGCATATAGAATTTTAGGGACTTGAGTCATTTTAATTATACTTAATCTTTTTTTTAAATGATCAAAAATGCACCTTTTCATGTATCCTGAAAAAGCTAGGAGTCTAGCAGTTATTTTCAACAATATTATTATCTGGATGCATTTAGAATCATAGGTAGGTCATTGTTTTATTATTTGCTAACACAGGCTTATCTAGCATTAGGCCAGTGTTGATACATATCTTATTGGACATTTTTTATTAATTTGGAGATGTTGGCTATTAATATAGAGTTAAAATTGTGTAATTAGCTTCATTGTGGTGTTAGGTAATTTCTTTGTGCTGCTGATAAACAGCATCATGCTGTATACAAACAATATTTTGTCTGACATATGTGTTAAGGGCTTTATAATTAGTGCAAATTATAGGAGAGACAGTTGACAAACCCTCCTTTGTACCTCTTTAGACTGTTTCTGATGTTATGAAATGACCAGTTTTGAAACATATTTAAGAAATAATATAGAGAAAGCACATATAAACACCGAGAAATGGAAAAATGACACTGTGCTACAATGTAATCTAAGAATTAATAATTAAGCATATCCAAGGCCTTATATAGGTCCAAAACAACTATTAAAAGTTGAGATTGCCTAATTTAATGACAGGTTCATAATAAATGGGATTACTTTGAAATTGGCATTTATTATTGTATCAGTATTGGTATACATTAATCTGCTATGTTTGTAATGACAGACATACAAATACTTGCAATCAACATTAAGGAGAGTAATCTGAATGAGCAGCAGAGGGTTGGATCACTTTTAATTTTAGACAAATGTTATCAGTGGAAATTTCCATAATTGGGAAAGTTACCAAACAATAAGCCATTATAAATATTTATTATCAAGATTATAACCTCCTGTAGAAAATATTTATAAAGTTCATCTGGAAACCTATGTGCCCTGCTACCTCATTTGGTTTGTAACAATCAATTATATGTTTTCCTTCTTTCATAATGACTAATCAAATGAATGCTTACAATTTTTGACATACAGAGTAGGAAGATAAAGCCATGACATGAATGAATGGACTGAAGCTTGTAGAAGGCTAGTGATATCATTTTATAGGCATTATAATTTGACCACAAGGGTGAAATGATTTTGTCATGTGGTTTTCGTTATTTTTGAGCTGGTGATTACACAAACCCTACCATACCCTCATGCTGATTTTTTTAAAAGTAAATTTAAGACTTTATAATAGTTAACTGCATGACTATGATGTTACATATTAACATATGAATCAATACAGTGTTTTGGGGAAAAGGGTTTGTAAGACTATAAAGGATGTGATGCACTAAATGGTAGCTTTATAAGCATGTACATCCCTAGGGTTTATGTGCTTGAGTTTTTATTGTATGCTTTTTGCCCTCCCAGTGTCTGTTGATCCTCAGCTCATCTTTTCCTCAATGGGTGATAGATGACCATGTATGCTGTTATTTATGCAGCCATCTGTTTTTTTTTTTGTTTTTTTTTTGTTAGGCCCTAACCCATCTCCTTGATGAATTATGTGGGCAGCTACTTCACCATTAGGGTCTACTATGACCTCGCCAGTATGTGAGTTCTCCCATCAACATGCTAGTAAGGCTACCAACAGAGACTTGGCAAGCCAAACCCATGTCTCCAGCACCACTTGTTTCACCTGGATGCCTTCACATGCATGCATTGAAACAGCCACCAAACCACCAGTTTCTCCCTGTAGAGTAGGTGAACTGGCATTTACTACTTACTCCTACCCTCCCCCCCCCCCCCCATACAGCTCTTCTACTAATCAAACTCAGGTTGTTTGCATTATGGTCAGGGTTTTAGCTCTCTGTGCAACAGAGCTGAGGTATCTGGGTAGATTTTTTTATGTTAACCTGAATAAATACATAGAAATACAAAATAGTTGTCTATATATAGGAATGACCAATAAATTTTACTTAAGTTCCTGGACATATCTGATTCTTGATTATACCAGTACTTGAAGTATCCAAATGTACTTGAGAACAACTAAGATTCATTCATAAGCATTAATCCTGCAATTTTATCCATTAATCCCTAGTGTGAAACAGACATTGTAGAGGAGAGTTAGCATCAGTATCTGAAACCCTGTTCAGTGATTTGGAGCACAGTGGCAAGGATTCCTTCTTGAGTGTTCCCAAAGTAAGGAGATTTCCAAAGAATACTGCGGCCACAGTGCACATCTTATGTCAGTAACAAAGGAAGAAACAAAAAATTATCTAACACAAAGGCATAAAATCAAGAACATCTTTCAAATATTGGTGTCCTTAACTGCTAACACAATAAGAGGATCTGTATTAATATGCATTATCTGATGAATAAATAAGTACAATATCTGATATTATTCCCTAACTGCAATCTTCTCTGTTCTGTTAAATCACACATTTTCAAAAGGACAGTGCTAACTAATGAAAAGTCAGGGATGTTTCTGAAAATTAGGTATACTTGGAGGGTATGAGTCAATAATCTGACTTGGTGTCTTCCAACCTTTCTTAAAAATAGTTGTGTATTTTTCATAAGCTAAAATAGGTAGGAAAAAAATGGCTCACTGAACTAAAGTGGCTCTTCTGTGCACCATAAAATGGATACTTCAGTCTGTCCATGTAAATGGAATGAATATTTGGTATATTGTAGCTGTGAAGAGATATATTGATAGACAGACAGAAAAACAGAAAGAAAGATTAGATAGACACTGAATATAAAAACATATACGAAACAATTGCCATACATTGTTTTAAATGAAACTACTAATGTGGTTTACTAATTTGCTCGGTAGTAGAAATTCTGTATGAACAGAAGTGAGCAAAAGACTGATGTGCACACATGCAGTGATACCTTGTTAATTACTGAATAAAATGTACTGACTAATCTTTAAAAAGTTCACCTAAACTCTTTTGAGAGAAAAGGATCAGCAGAAGGCATTGCTTACCAGATGCTTACACATCATCTTCAAAACAACAAATGCTATGCTTTTTCAGTTCAACTTCTTTACAATATTGTGCATACAACTCTAAATTCTAGCATTTGGGAAAAAAACAACAATCAGATGTAAGTTACTCTGTGAACCTGCACCAATCAATGCAATTCTTCAAAGTACTTACTACATATTGAAACTACATGCTACTTGTTACTAGAGTAAGTTCCTAGCACCTGTCAGAAGCTCATGCTTAGAGCTTTGGACCAGTCATTTTCTTACTATACATGCCAGTCATCAGTGAAAGTATAGTGAGCCTAAGTCTAAAATCAGTGCAGTCTCTAACTACATGTTAGATCATTAATAACTTATAGGCTCAGGCTTAAATATTTTGAACACTCATATTTGTTTTGCATAATCTTGCAATTGATTATATGGTGCATTCTTTATAAAGACAGAATCAAGAATAAGTTTTGATAACATCTTTATCATTTTGAGTACACTTTAGCCAATAGCATTTAGAGTATTTAAGATATGCAGGATGTTTCTTAGTCCTTGTAGAACACACATCTATGTAATTGTTTATGCAAAGTCTGAACTTCAGAAACTAACTCTTAAAAGTCAATCAGTTTAAAACTAGTTAATGTGATTATTCTTTCTGCCAAAACAAGTCTAGTTAACTGGGAGCTTCCAAGATGGCTCCACGTTGATCAACAGCTGAACTTGAGCTCCCCCAGTATGAAAAAGAAACTTGAGAGATAAAGGCTAGTAATTCTACCAGGTTTAGTAAAAGTGAGTTACTGGCTAGTGAGTACATTTCATGGATGCCAACAAAGAAGAAAATTAGGGAGCATGAAAGAAAATCAGCCAGAAAAGGTTAAGAGGACAACATTGACTGGGAAGAATCTTGCAGCTGTTCATCAAAAAGCAGTTCAATCTCCAGCTTTGGTACAAGAGATGGCTTTCACTAATTTAGAGAAAAAATAAATCAAATGTGCTGAGAGCTGATTAAAATAAATGAAACACTGAAGGAGTATGTCCACTCAAATAAGAAAAGTCTGGAAAAAATGGAAGAAGCTTTAAACAGCTATTCAAATGAATTGATAAAACTGCAAAAATCAGACTCAAAATGAAGAAAAGACTGACTGTGTATGACACTGCTCAAGAAGAGCTGTTTCAAAAAATAGTGCAGTTAGAAGACAGAGGATGCAGAGAGAAACTGAGATTTTCTGATGTATCAGAGAAACTAGAAGGAACATATTGTATTAATTTTATAAAAGTACAAATAGGCAACTGGCCTGGTATTCCACAGGAGGGTTTGTTATTTGAAAGGGTACATTGTTTGTAAGAGTCCAACCTGCCATGAGAAAGCAGCCAAGACCTATATTACTAATGTAATCATACCAGCAGAAAGAGTTGATCCTGACAAAACTGTGGCAAAAGGGCAAAGTATTAAAAACTGGAGACAGTAGAGTACTTGTGGGAAATAATTATTCACTGTACACCAGGCAGAATAGACACAAATTTATCCCACCAATCAGGAAATGCTGAGAGACAGGTGTGATATTAAAGGTGCTGTATCCAACTCCCTTCAGAATATTTCTCCTAGAAAATCAAAGTAATTTTTGTTGCAGAGCAGGCTAAGGAGGAAATGTTAAACTTTGTCCAACAAAAAGTGAGCCATCAAACAGAAGGGGACTTTGCTTTTCATTCTTCTGATAATAAGGCTCGCAGAGAGACTTTGTCAATAAAAACCTTTCTAATGTTCCAAAGCAAAGTGTTTGAGAGACAACAAAAAGCAAATAAGATCACTAGTGAAACCACCAAATCCAATTATGAATTGAAACTAGCCTCCAAAATAAAGCAAAACCACAAAACTTTCTTCAGTTACATCAGGAACCTCCATGGCAAAGCCCAGGTTTGTTCCAAATTAGTTCTTAATGGTACCACTCACTCTGATCCTGTTGACTTAGCAAACCTGCTAGCAGATAGGTTCAACACAAACTTCACCCCCATCCCTCCCCAAAGGCCCATTCATCATCCCCAGTACTTGTCCCGCACCTCACATCTCCGTAGATCAAGTGTTAAAGGCCCTATCCAAGGCAAAGAACACAGCTTCTATGGGACCTGATAGTATTCCAGACTGTATTTAGCACCATCTCCAGCAAGAACTAGCTTCACCATTGACCACCCTATTCAACCGCAGCCTAAGTACAGGCTTCATTCCAGCAGAGTGGAGAACTGCCATTGTCATCCCCTTGCACAAAGGTGGTGCCACTACTGACCCTGGAAACCATCATGCCATTAGCTTGACAATTCTGAGCTGTAAAGCCATGGAGTATATTATTATGGATCTCATAAACAAGGGCATAGGCAATCTCCAAGCACTTGACCCCAACCAGTTCAGATTAATCAAGGACAGATCTTTCCTGTTGAACATGGTTGACTTCTTTGAGACTGTCACCAAGGCCCTGGATGAGGGAAAGTCAGTACATACAGCTTACCTTGACTAGGCCAAGGCCTTTGACACAATCCCACACTCAGGCATCATCGAAAAGCTAACACAACTTGGCATAAATCCCTATCTCATCAGGTGGGTGGCCAACTGGCTCACTGACAGGACCCACAAGGTCAAATAGGTGAATTCACCTCTGACAGTAGACCTATCACTATGGTATTCCCAGGGGATCTGTCCTGGGACCCCTACTGTTTGGCATCTATTTCTCAGAGGTCCAGGCAAAGACAAAGGCCTGTGGTTGACCAGGTTTGTAGACGACTGCAAGTTGGGTGCTGTCATTGAGTCCTCATATGATGTTAACATACTACAAGATCGTCTCACAGTAACAAATGACTGGTGCCAAAGTCATGGCCTTAAGTTAAATGCAAAAAAAAATATTATACCATTCAGCAAAAACATGGCTTCTACTGATTACCACATCAACAGCAACTCCCTAAACATACAACCTGTGGTGAGAGACCTGGGTACTCAGTTTGACAACAATCTCACATTCAACCATCATGTAGTGGCAGTGGTCAGAAAAGCCTTTTACTTGGTTTATCTCATATGTAAAGGGATTGCATCCAGAAAAAAAGGAGTTTATTACCTTTCTGTAATCCTTCCTCATTAGTCCAATAATCGAGCATAATGCCCCATTTGGTATGCACCTCTCCAAACACCTGCACCAACTGGAATGGCCACAGATATACCTCACAAAGAGAATCCATGGTGTCCAACACTTGTCCTATGCAGACAGGTTCAAATCACTATCACTTTACTCAGTATCATACAGACTGCTCAGAGGTGATCTGTGTTTCGCCTACTAGAGATGCTCCATATTTGTAAGTCTATATCCTCATGCATTACCAGCTCAAAAGGCCAAAATCTAATATGTGACATCAACAAAACCTGATGGAGAGACAGGTTTGTTTCCTAGAGGCTGCCCCGTTTCTGGAATAGACTTCCCATACATGTCAAACAGAAAACTTTGCTGACCCTCTTCAAGTACAACCTTGATGAGTGGATGGGAAACCATAAATTAGTCCCAGGAGTTCCACCTGTGTTCCTCATTGACAGGGGTGAGAGGTGCTGACTGAGGTCTATTTTTTGGGGATAAACTCTTGGCTAGGCTTGTAAGGTCCCCAGGGCCATTAGTCTAGTAACCTCCTATGATCTTATTATATGATAAAGCATTTTCAGTGATTCCTACATGTGAGGAAGTTATTAAAATAAACAAGTACTTTTTTCTCTTTTAGTTTTAAGAAATGTAGGTATTATAGTTTAAAAAGAGAAGAAAGACTACACAAAAGCACGCTTAAGTTAATAGGCTGTAGTCTTGGTATGTTGGGATGGGGATGGGATGTAAACATACACTGCTTATAATATATGTAGATGTTTTCTCTTATTTTGCATAGGTAAATGTCTGAATTAACCCTTGGATTTATCTAATAAAATTTTTCTTGTGTAAGCATGGGGGTTTTAAAATTAAGAGAACACAGTGAATGTAATGAAAAGTTTTCCTTTATCAAATAAATGTTCAGTGCGAGTTGAGAAGTTTGCAGCTGAGGGCAGCTGTACATTCTGTTCTCATGTTTCCATGGAGGTGAACTGACTATGGGTCCAGGCATTAACTCTTAAGAGTTCTGGATATTGTTTGCTGAGAGAAATGTAAAATTAAAAGGTACAAGTGCAAGCAGCTTAGCAAAAAATAAAGTTTGAAATTATTGGAAGTTAATAAGACATAGCAGCATTCTTGGTACCTAAATACTTCAAAGCATTTAATACAGCAGCATATAATTTAGTTTTATTTAAAGATAGCTAGTGCACCTTTTCTTAAGGCTTAAAGTTAATGTTTTCTGAAAGCATACAAGCTGTTTTTCACATCTTTGAGTGGAATAAAGATAAGACAAGAACAGATAGCAATTAGTGCAAATACGAGCACAGGCTGTAACATGCACCTTAGCAGGGATAACCTTAACTTTAGGTTAGGTAATGCCTGTGAGTGCAGTTGTCAATCTGGGACAATTGTTCCTATCAGGAGGATTAAACTTCGTGGTGGTGCTGCGGTAGCGTTGTCGCCTCACAGTTAGATGTTGCCCGTTCGATTCTCAGTTAGAGCGTCTTCTGTGTGGCGACATGCGTGAACGGGCGTTCCTTCATTGAAGGTTGTGCGTTATGCCCAGCAAGCCAGCATGTAAAACTCTACTGCCAATCATTAGCGGACCGGAGTTCCACTGTGGTGACCCCTAACCGGGAAAAGCCGAAAGACACAAACAAACAAACAAACTTGAAGATGTATATAGTTTTGTGTGCTTGTTTTAAGTTACTAGGTTATGGGGTGTTCTGGGATGTGTTTGTTTTTTGTTTGAGGGTTTTCATTAAAACAAAAAAGTCTTGTAAAATGTGGCATAGGTTCAAATGGAGAAGACAAGAAACAACTGTAAAAAGGATCAACCTGCCAAACATTAGTGGGTGCATGTAACATAAAAGCTGTAAAAAGATATTTAAAAAAGCTGTCATATATAATAGGTGGGAATAATAACCTATCAAACTGGCTACACTATCTGTATTACTTTGGAATTTGAATGACCTCAAAGGTATAGAAAAAGGTAAGAGTACTGAATTATTTTAATAAATGCAGAGTGCAAATAGCAATGCTACAGGAGACACATTTGAAAAGTGAGCATGTGAATTTGATAAAGAAAGGATTTCATGATGGATAGTCAGCAGAACATCAGAGACAAAGTAAAATGAGAGTACTTATACTAATTACAAGAGGAGCTCCAATAGTGATAGAAGAGGAAAAATATAATAATGTTAGATTTGTGGTAGTATGGAGCTATTGGCAAGGGAAGAGGTTTAAGCTGGCATTTATTTATATTCCACCTGAAACTATTATGGAGTTTAAATTCTGGGAGAAATAATCAGCTTTTAGAAGGGAATATTACTTATAGGTGGGGAATGAAAATTGATTTGCAACAGTGAGGATGTATCTAAGGGACCTAGAAAGGAAAATATGACCAACAAGGTTAGATTTCTGAAGAAATTTAAGAAATTATTTGGTATGGAAGATGTGAAGATGTGACATAGTGAGAACTCAAAGAGAATTTACATATTATTCCTCAAGGTACAATAACTGGGCTAGACTAGACAGAAATTATATTTCACAAGAACTTGTGCATTTAACTGAAAGCTTCGACACACATCCAATAACTATTGCAGATCATGCCCCAATAATAATTAAGATAAAAATGCAGAGTAATGAAGTAAGAATGAGACACAGGCACTTCCCCTTCTACCTGTTAAAAAGAAATGAATTCCAGGAATGGATAGTGGAAATTATTTCAGAATTATTAGGTAAGGTAGAAATTTCTTCAGAAGTTATAGCTAATGAATGGGATAAAATGAAAGCAGGGTTTAAAGATAGGGTAGAAATAAAAGAAAAAGAAATATGGTTAAGAAGTAGCAAGAATTACTTAGAGGGGCTGAGAAAGGTTAAGTATTGCAGAGTAAGGAGAATCTCACAGAACAAAGAGACGTGTAACTTCAGAAAGATGAAAGAGAAAATAAGGGAGTATCTGGATAATATGCTGTTAAGCAACCATTTTTAGAATAACTCCAGTGCATAAAAAAGTTTACCCCAATGATTCAGACAACAGAAAGTAAAAAAGTTGTTGCCAAACTCACACAGCCTATATCAAGAAAAATAACCAGAGATCCTGTAGAGCTATTAAAGATATTGCAGAAATTTTATGAAAATTTGTATAAAGCATGGAAATGTGGAAATCAAGAAATAATTCAAATGGAAGTATTTATATAAGAGTTAAGTATGCCAAGGTTAGAGTTAGATGAGGCTTAACAACTAACAGCTAAGACAGGAGGAGATGAAATAAAAATGTTGACATAATCAATCTGCAGGAAAGACTCCAGAAATAGATGGTATTCATGTGGAAGTTTAGAAGCTAGGGGGAAAGAAAGTGATAAAAGATCTGGAAGGTTTTGTTTAACAGTATTTTAAAAGGAAGGGAAGCACCAACATCCTAGAAGCTGTAATACCTAATGGCAGTAAAAACCCATCAGACCCAGCTTCATAAAGGCCCATTTCAATTTTAAACAATGATTATAAAGTGTTTATGTCTATAGTAGCTCAAAGAATGGCAAAGGTGTTACCAAAAAAAAATATATATATATATATATATATATATATATATATGGATCAGTGTGGTTTTGTGGAGGGAAGGCAAATATTTGACAACATTAATAGAACAATAATGATCCAGAGGAAGCAGAATGTAAGAAAAGTTTGCTGCTATTAGTGGGTCTTGATGCAGAAAAAGTATTTGATAGAGTATGCTGGGATTTTATGAGTTGGACAATGGAAGCATTTGCATTGTATGATACAATAAAAAGGTTAATTAGAGGGATATATGAGGGCACAGAGGCAAATATTAAAGTAGGAGGGTTCCTATCTGATAAATTATGTCTGAACAGAGGAACCAGGCAGAGGTATTCTCCTTCCCCCTTTCTTTTTTGCATTATATTCAGAGCCATTAGAAAAGAAAATAAGGGACTCAGAAATTCAAGGATATAATTGGTATAGTAGTCAAGAAAGTTGACTTTATTTGCAGATGATATTATTTTGTGCCTGATAAAAAACAGACAAGGACATCTCAGTGTCGTGGAACATTTTAAAAGAGTTTCAAGTCTTTTCGGGATATAAAATTATTAGGTTCATAGGTTCTTAGGTGTGTACTAGGCTAACAGCCACAAGGGCCTTTTTATGTCTAGCCATTAATCCCAAATCTCTGACAAGTACCAGTAACCTTGATAAGTGTAAGCAGGGGCTTAGGAGATAAAGCATTTACAAGCAGGGGCCAGGGAGATGAACTATTTGCAGGCTGCCTGTGTCCATTAGAGACATAGGTGCCAAACCGGGGAGGGATTTCCTGTTCCCCATCCAATTGTCCAAGTTACACTTGAATTAGATTAGGGAGAAATTCTGATTCACATGGATAGGGAGCCTGTCCCAGAGAAGGTATAGTCTCTGGGTTACATACAAGTCTTCCACAAGGTCCTATTTATATCACAGGTAAGGTTTAATTCTTTAGAATGGATAATTCTGGTGTTGTTTGTTTCACGGATATACAGGAAGACCATCAAGATGGGGTCTGACTATGCCTTGTATGCCAGGCATAGATCTCCCCTCAACAGCCTGTAGGAGACAGAATACATGGATAGGACCTTGAGGTAGTTTGCACTGTATATGTTATGCCCTGTATTCTTTTAATGTGGAACCTTTGTGGATGTTCCAGTTGTTGGATGTGCCTGGTTAGGTACATTACCAAAGGGGTTATTGTGCTCAATGACAGGTCTAATGAATACTGAATACAGTGGACCAATGATCTCTTTGGATCTCAATTCCATACCTTTGTTTTTTAATTTGCACAACGTAGAATGATTTTCTCACTACTGTTAATGCATAATGGTCAAAGGCTAGATTACTGTCTATTTGAGTCCCCAAGTCTCTGACTATTGGTTCAACTCTTAGGGAAATGTATCTGCTAAATGGATTTGAACTCTTAATCACCTGTGTTATTCATATGATCTAAATTCACTGCACTTACACCTTGTTCCACAGAGACAGCCTAAAGGTATGAATCAAAGCCTGTACCGTGTGTCTGTGATGTAAACATCTAAACACCCCTGAAGGAATAGATAAAATAAAGGCTACAGCTGTAAGCTATGTAACCACACATAAATTAGATCAGCAATACCTATATTATGGGTATACAATAACATGAGGTACTTAATATTATGGATTAAAAAGGATTATGTTATGACAGCTATGGATATGTGGGAAGAGACTAAATAAAAATTATACAAAAAATAAGAAACTAGAAGCTATAGTTTATGGATATGAATAACAAGATACAAGCAGAGAAAATATTTCAGTCCCTTTAGTTTTATATACAGGTCAGGCATTTTGTATCTGTGATGATATTGGCAAGTGCCAGTATAGACAGCTGGAATTTTTGTAAAGAATGATATGTCCTTTGAATATCAAATTGATTTATACAAGATGCTTGTGTTACAAATGTATTAGAACTGTATGTCATTTGTATATCAAATCAATTTTGTACAGATGCTTGTGCTGAAAATGTATTTGTGAGCTTTGCTTGTGTTGAGATGTATCAACATTGCACCCTGCTGAAATAAAGAGAAATGTACATGTATTTTTGTAGCTAAGTTAAATGTATATATTTTGTAATAAGGGATACTGGCACAACAGAGGTTAACTTTAAGAAAAATAAGGGAAATATAAATGAGCTGTAAAATCATTAAAAATTACCCCACAGTGCTGAAAAGGACTGGAGTCATTGGGTCTGGGGAAGAGCCTTTGTCCATTAGCTCAGTGAAAAGAGGGGAGGCCCCAGGCACTGCCATAAACATTTGGATGTGTATTGAGGCCGTCTGCACTAACGTCCTGTCTCAGCTTCAAAGGGGAATACTGTGAGAACCTAGAGTCAGGTGACCAGATTAGGTCATTCTGCCAGCCCTCTTGGAAATTATATTTTAGATATTAAAAAGAGAAATCTCAGAGTATTGTGCATTCTGTTTGGGAAGCCTGACTAGAAAGACCCTCACCCACAGCATCTTGCCTTGCAGTAGTAAATAATTTAATTAGGGAACGGTAATTTTTTTAGATTCACTCAGGAATATAGTGAAGCTTAGTTTAGATATTGTTTTTCTTTATTTGTCTGAGTCTGTCCATCAATGTTCTTTTCAATATTTCCACTGATCTGAACTCTGTGGTTTACTGTGAATATATATTCAGTATTTTCATGTACTTTTATTATTTATTATTAAATATATTTAAAACTTTTAATGTGGCTAATCCTTGTAGAAAGTATCTAACCACTGAGAGTACTTATATTTATTTTATGACACTGTGTGGGCCTCTGACTAGTGCCAGTGATATATACATTATAGTCTGGGCAAAGTTGGAAGTGTAGGTAATCTGTCCTAGCCTTTCCCAGGTGTGTGTGTGTGTGTGTGTGTGTGTGTGTGTGTGTGTGTGTGTGTGTGTGTGTGTGTGTGTGTGTGTGTGTGTGTGTGTGTGTGTGTGAAAATTAAATCTTAAAGAGTGTGTGTGCCAACTATTTGGGTCAGGGACACAAAGCACTGGGTTTACAGAGAGGGTGCTGGAGGACTTGGCTTGGACACTCGGCTGAGAAGCCTACCCCTACAGCTGTACCAGTGGGGAGTCTTACTGAGGACCTGGAGGGAGACAGATATAGAGACATCCAGACCCCGGGCCGATTGTCTTCCCTGTGTGCTCTTAAGGAAATTGTACTTGATGCAGACAGGTCTGCATTTGGAAATACTGAGTGTGCCCATTTGTATTCCAAGTGCACATCCCTCTTCAGTGTCAATGGTGAGGATTCAGGTTCCTTGATTACTGGAATTTAATCTGAGAATAAGAGGCACAAATTTTAGCGTAAACAACAATTTATTTTCTGCTTTTGTCATTAGACTTCATCAGAAAACAATACATCCAACAATAAAAAACTTTCAGTTTAAAAATATCTGTAAACCAACAGAAAATACTTCTTCATCCCACAATTAAGTAACATCAGAAATTCAACTATTAAAGACATACACTTCTGTTAAGAACTATTTGTTCAAGTGAACCCTGCAGTTCTTTAAAAAACACTTGATATTAACTACATAATTCAACCCTTGTGCTTTGTCACGATGTACGATGTACATGTATGATGAATCCTGCTTACAAATCTCTTCAGTACCTTAACCCATTCTAAGGTGACGTCCAAAAAGTTAACCTTTAAATCCATGTCACCTAAAGTAAATTTTAGAAACAATCTATAAACTCTTTCACCTGGTTGAGGTCGCCTTCTAAGATGAAAAGTAATTGACAAATCTTTTAAACAACAAAACATGATATCTACCCATAATAGTCTCCAAAAATATGTGTTTCCTCCATCTAACAACAATGTTTGCGAATGAAGGGGCGGCTGGAGACCCCATAGCAACCCCTCTGTTCTATTTATACACTTTGTTATTGAACATAAAAAAATATTTTTTGACAGAACATCTATCAAATCACAGCAAAAGTTGCACTTGCCATTAGAGTGGTTAGAAAATCTCCCGATATATTGTCTTACATATTCTACTCCTGTTTCATGTCAAATACACATAAAAAGTGATACCACATCAATAGTGAACAAAATATTTTTTGTGGGTTGAATGAGAAGGTGTAATTAAATTTTCTGAACTGTTTCAAAAAATCCCAAGAGTCCTGTAAAAAAACTCATTTTACTAAAGGGTTTAAAAAAGAATTAACCATAGGGGAAATTCCTTCTGTGGTGTAATTAGGGGCTAAAACAATGGGCCTAAATGGAGGATGGTTAAGGTCTTAATGGACCTTTGGTATTTCAAACAAAACTCCTAACTTGGGATTCTCAATATTACAAAAATCATAAGAAATTTTGTCTAAATTACCACTCATTAAACTGTCAAACAAAAAAGAATAAATTCTCCGATAACATGTTAACACATCACTTAGATTGGCTGCCTCATATTTTAAGGTGTTACTTAACATAGCTTCAATACTATGAATATACTTGTCTTGATCCATCACAACCAAAGCACCACCTTTGTCACTTTTCATTAGACTTTAATTCATTCAGAGCAGATTTTTCACTCATAGTTAAGTTGTAATATTTACACCTTGTTTTATTATTGTCTAATAAACTTCTAATTTGTTTTTCACAAGTATTCTCAAACACTTTTAAAGTGTGTACCAAAGGTGGGTTAAAAACAGGATGGTTTAACATATTTACTTTCACTCTTTTCAACATCTTTTAAAATGTAATTTAAGTTCAACAGTCTTGTGTATTTTTTTCAATTCTAGAACAGTGCTGGAAATATCAGCTCTATTTGTTGGAAGAAAATTTAAACCCAAATTCAACACTTTATAATGCTCAGAAGTGAGGTCAAGTTTAGACAAATTTATAACATTATTTTTGTACATCTTACACTCAGCTAACAGTCTGTGGATGAATCAGAAGGAATCCTTTTCTTTTTTCTGGTCATTCTGGTCCTCGGGGCCTTCCCTTCCTTTTCTGAACTTAAAAAAAACTTTGGGCCTTGCTCCAAGTTCTGTGGAATTACTAGGACCATCAGTGTTACTTAATTCTCCCACAGGAAAAGCATTGCCTGTGTTTGTTTGCAGAAAATCAACTGCTGAAGTCCCAGTTGATTCACTTCCTACATTGTCAGTAACCTCATTCTCATTTTCCATCCGTTTT
This sequence comes from Protopterus annectens, assembly GCF_019279795.1. NCBI lineage: Eukaryota > Metazoa > Chordata > Ceratodontiformes > Protopteridae > Protopterus > Protopterus annectens. The sequence continues at coordinate 575,470,395 of NC_056748.1, forward strand.
TTCCTTTCAGTTCTCTTAACGGCATATTGTCTAACTTTCATACTTGGCTGTTGAAAGTTACTTAGGAGACGGTGGGATTTAGGCTGCAGATCTTTAAGGAGAAAAAACAAAAGCCATACAGAATATTATATTAATAAAGTAGCAGAAAGTATTCTAAGAACAAAACCAACATGAGAATGGAGAAAGATGTTGTCAATGGGGATAACTGCAATTAGGAGTACAGAGAATAGATAAGGGGGTATGGGAGTTTCTGGAGAAAACTGGCAAAGGAACCAAGGCATTGGGAGCAAATAACTAGAGAGGGAAAGGTAACAGAATGGGAAGAGGCCAAGAAGACATTTTGACTGCAGGCGAAAGTCTGCCTTCCCATTCATGGATTGATATTAGAATACAGGCAAAGGCAAGGGAATAAGGGAATAAGGGAATCCTAAGTGAAAGACCTGCTCTGTTCCTGTTTTTAGTTGACTCTAGGCAGAAGCTGCTGTTAAAACAGGGATGATTAATAAGGCACATAAAATACTGCACAATAACTATAGGAATCACTCAGAGGATGCCTAGTTAAGAGAGTGTATCGGTTATAACTGAGTGGGGAATAGTATTGAAGGCTTTGGCCAAGTCAAGGTAGGAGGTGTGCACCATCTTCCCTTCGTCCATGGCTTTGGTGACTGCCTCAAAGAAGTCAACCAAATTTAACAGGCATGATCTTCCCTTGATGAAACCAAACTGTGTGGGATCAAATGTTTGGAGCTTGCCAATGTCCTAATTAATGAGGTCCGTGATAATCCGTTCCATGGCCTTACAGATCAGGCTAGATAGGCTGATGGGTCTATCATTTCCTAGATCAGTGGATGCTCCACCTTTGTGCAAAGGGATGACAGTGGCTGTCCACCACTTGGCTGGGACGAAGCCGGTACTCCAGTTTTGGCTGAATAGGGTGCCTAATGGTGTTGCAAGTTCCTGCCAGAGTTCATGTAGAATCCAGCCTGGGATGTTATCAGGTCCCATGGGGGCTGTATTTTTTCTTTTGAGAGGGCAGTGATGACTTGCTCCCTAGAGATAAGGGAAAGGAGGCAGGTATCAGGGATGTTCTGATTTACTGATGGGGGGACAGAGGAGTGAAGCTTTCACTGAAGCTGTCTGCCAGCAGATTGGCTATATCTGCAGAGTTTGTGTATGTGGTGTCCTTTACCACCAGTTCTGAGCAGATCTGGGTGCCTCCTTTGAGACTGCAGACATATGTGAAGAAAGCCTTATGATTATCTTTAGCAGATGTGGCCAGTTTGGACTTGAAGTTTGCTTTGGAGGATTTCACTAGTGCTCTTATTTGCTTGCAAAGGCTAAGGAGAAATTGCTTCCAATTAGGCACCTGCTCCTTCTTGGTCCTTATCAGCAATTTTTCCTTTTATTGTAGAGTTTATTTATTGCAGATGTCCACCAGGCAGGTTTACTTTTCCTTGAGGAGGAGGATTTCATCCTGTCGGGTATTCATGATTCCATGCAGCTATACAAATGCTTATATAGTACTTTGGTGTAGGTTTGGACATAAGTGCCAGTTCCTGTGGAGGGGAAGGGGGCTTTGAAGCTGTTTATACCTTCCCTCAGGAGGTTGTAATCAGCTTTGGAGAAATTTTTTTTGTTTGACCCTAGCTGGGGGGGAGATGGTGACTTTGAAGGTGAGCGCTTTGTGGTCAGATCTTACCAGGGATGATGACACTGTAGGGATGCTGCAGTGGTTACTCATGTTAGTCAATACCAAGTCCAAGATATTTTCATCTCTTGTGGGGGTGTCAACCAACTGGTCCAAGGCATTTACATTGATGAAATCAAGGAATCTCTGGGCATTTGTGTTTTGGCATGAGTATTTCTTCCAATCTGTGGTTGGATAGGTAAAGTCGCCCAGGATCAGGGTAAAGTGTTGACTCTCAATAAATTTGAAGAGGTCCAGGTAGATGGAGTTGGCATCATGAGTCAAAGTTGGAGGCCTATAGCTAGCTATGACTTGAATACGGGTCTTATCGTTAACTGCACCTAGAGTGTCTCCTGTGCGTCATACTGTTTGACCAGTCTGGAGGTGTGTATGTCTTGTATATGTATTGCAACTCCACCTTCTTTTGCTTTGCTGCCCACAGTTTGGGATCTGAATGTATAATAGGATGAGTAACCTGATATGGCTGGGGTGCTCCCCGCAGCTTTGAACCAGGTCTCTATGACTGCATAAATCTCAGCATGTTCCTGGGTTAAGAATGCTTGCAATGAGTGCAGTTTCATGTTTAGACTCCTAGCATTTAGCAGCATGACCTTGAGTTGATAGACTTTAAGAATTCCATACAGAGGATTCTGTCAGAAATATTGGTTGAGCAAATGGGTGTAACCAAGGAAAATTTTTTTTGAGCTGAATTGCCTAGACATAGTAAGGCCTTGTTAAGTTTAATTGTGGTGGCTGCCAAAAAAGTAATAACTAGAATATAGAAATCAAAGTCTAAACCAACAGTATTTGAAATACTGGGTTTACTATCATAAGGTCAACGATCAAAACAAAATCCTACTTAAAATATCAAAGCAGATATACAAAACAGAATGTTGAGAAGGTCAGAATTTTGCAAACACAATTCCTTAAGCGAATTCGACCTTTCTCGACATCTGTAGACTGCAGTTGAACATTGCATACCATGTGACAAAACTATTTAGCAGGGGGGCAAGCCCGCCCTGTACCCCCCCCCACACCCACGCAGATTAAATATTCCAACTCTGAGATTGCACTACAGTGGGTAAAAGGCAAATTTCCTGATCCGCACTGTACCGTGATCTCTTGCCATAAGGCTAACCATATATGTGCGAATGCACAATGCATTTGTACTCGCAGAAACAAAGGTTTGACAACACGGGTTCAACCAATCAAATTTCAAAAGCATGCAGTCATCGAACCTTCAATTGGAATTTCAATTGTAACCCAAAATACTGAATATTCTAACAGAGATAAAAGAACTGGAAGTGGGATCTTTAGAAAAGAGTAGGAGGAAATTACATAGAAAATGGAAATTGTGCGAACAATACATGCACAATGTTTTGGAAAAGGAGGGAGGTTTAAGGAAAGGCAGGAAATGATCAATTTATGTAATGTTGAATTGATGATAATTATACAAAATAATATATGTGATATATGATGTCTATAACTAGGAACATGCTAACATGATTTGTTTTCTTTTATATAAATATATGTTTGGCTGTGTCTTAAGTGATAATTCAATAAAGGTGTTTAAAAAAAGATATCTGCTATCCTTTCGCATTCACAATGGTCAATGTACCTTTTATTCTGACCAATGTATATGGCCTTGTTGAGCAGCAAGGTGCATCTTAATGAATGAACCTCAGCTGTTTAAGCAATTGTCTATATTGCACAGAATGTCTTTTAATATCTGCTTAGTCTTTCATTTTTTTTTTCTTTCATTAGAATGCAATGCTTCCTTAGCACACCATCACTGTAAGCCAGGCTTTGCTCATATGACAATATTTTAGTCTAAAATGTTAACTTTAACACAGGTGGTGCTGGTATCTACAGATTAGAGAATTGTCCTGTTGTATTAGTTAGCTCCAGTGGTGGAGAGAGTAAAGCCCTGACTATGGTCCAAAAAACCTAAGTTCATTTAGTTGATGAGCACTTGCTGTAGCTGACAGGAGAGGATGTACATGCCTATCTTAGAGGGGTAGGTTGGTGTGGAGAAGGTCACCTTCTGAAACATTCCTTCAGAGGAGGGACAGTGTTGCATAAGTATCCTAGGATAGGGGATATTGGTCACGCAGGCCAAGATGCAGTGGTAGATCTCACTATTAGAGAGTGTGCACTCGCATGGAGAGGATGTTGTGGGTCTCTGCAATGATGCAGTTAACTTATTCCTGCACCCAGGAGGAAGGGTTAGGCCATTCAAATGTCCTCATAGCTAGAGTGACAGTGAAAACACAAGTAAACCCCATGGCTGCTAGAATATAGACTTTCATATGGCTCTCAACTCCTTGATTCTAGGACCTACCCACCATAGAGGAATGAATGAGCATAAGTCGAATTGTGGGAAGCTTGATGGTCAGTGAGCATGATGGAAAAATAACACAGAAAAAAGGAAAAACAGTAGTATGCCTGTTTTCTCAAAAATCGCTGTATGTGATGCTTCCATGGATTTTTTAACATTAACAACTGTTAAGGACACCCCATGAGGTTCAAAATCTCTCAACTATACCACTGAAATTGAATCATGATGGGTATAACTTTTCTGTGCATAAAACCAAGCTATTTTATAAAATTAGTAAAAGCAGTACCAGTCTGTATTTTAAATCTATATCATTATTATTCATCATTTATCATTATTATCTTTCCCTTATACAGATATCTTTATACCTCCCTCAATCAAACACCTAAGTACTCCTCCTTTCTTTCACACAAAACAATTTCCAAAATACCTCTACTAAACTGAATGTATATACAATTATATATTTTACTGTGTTGCTTCATATTTTATTTCCTTGTATACTAACTATATGTCTAAAACCACTTTGGTGATGTGATCTACTTATGCTTTGTAATATGTCACATTTCTGGAGCTTTCCTCCCTGGGCCTCCACTGAAAACGGACAGCCATGTCCCGTCAGACCTTTGCAGTAAACAAATGTAAAATAAAATAAAATAAAAAATAAAATTATAACTTGCTCAAAAAAGACTGTGCCAAATGGTTTTACCGTATTTGACTGAAACTGTGAGTGATGTTCATACTGCATATTTTTGAAATACTGCATGGACTTGGTCACTCTTTGTAACAAAACTAAACATGAATGGCATACTATGTTATTATTTATGCTCATTTGTACTGCCTAGCTAGACACAGACCAGCTAATGGGACAGTGACAAACCAAACTGGTTCCAGTTCACTTCCCACTACTAGCATTTCTATGCCTTCTACAAGCAGTCTTTTTCCTTAACACCAATAATGACACTGAGCAATCATTCCCTTCATTTGTCATTCTAATTGTTTAGCTATCAGAAGAGAAATTAAACAGATTTAAAACTTCCTATGAAGTCCTTTGGTGCAAATACCAACATAGAGACTTCTGTTCCAGTATTTTTTTCCTTCTATCAGCAAAGATATTAATCAAAAAACATTTCACTCGAAGACCTTTATTATTGTGATATGTTTGATATTGATTGATTTGGGCTTCTTACATCACTTCTTAGGACATTTGGAGTTTTTATTGAAAGTATTGATACTTAGCCAAGGTGCAACGATCACAGTACATGAGAATGGTAGGGGGAATCATGTTCCAGTATGTACAGAATAACAATGTAGAGCACCTTTATGTCACACGTGGTGCAATATGTGCCATGATTGTCTGTATAGTATATGACAATGGAATGTGTTTTGGACCATGTAAATAGAAACCAATGCTAAAATCAGATGTGCAAATTGAAACATATAATGGAGGTGACATGAGCTCCAGTACACCAGAAAATCCATTACTGATTAATGTCAAGATGTTACGTAAATGGCTAAGCTGTGAATCCTAGAAGCTTTTCCTAATCTATGCATGACCATGACTTCCACAAATGTCGTATTATTTGGACCAAGATCTTATATTTGTGCAACCATGTGAATATTTGTCATAATAAAATATTCTTGGTTATCATCCTATGTATTTTCCAATGTAAAAGAAAATATAATCAGAAATCATTACCGTTTAGCTTTTAGTTAGAAAAATTACTTAAGCCATGAAAAGTTTTCCATGTAATGAACCTTAATTCTGCATGAGTAGCTTCAAATGGAGACAGAGTTAACTTTTCCAGCGAAAAGTTAAAATCCCAAGAAGGAGCAAGCCTTTTACAAGTAGGTCTCAGGTGTAAAATTCCCTTCATAAACTGTTTCACGTAAAACAGAAGAAAGTGGAAGGATCCATGGGCAAGCATGCTGAAATGGCCACAAGATGTAACTTGACAGAGGAATAAGTGTGGCCAGAGGATAGTAACTCAAACAAATATTTAAGTGCCAGTAGGGCATAATCCATGATGGGACCTGGATTATTGGCTAGGCACTAACTAGAAATACTTTTCCACTCACCAATATATTATTTCCTAGAAGCAGGTTTTCTTCTCTTCTTCAGTACCTGCTGCATGTCCTCAGAAAAGAAATGCTTAATACAAATCAGAACTGAATCATCCAGACAATTAGTTGAAGATGTTTGATTTTCTTGCCTGCTGTGTCTTGTGTGCAGTCTGCATGTCCTCCCTGTGTTTGTGTGGGTTTCCTCTGACTGTTCTGCTTTCCTCCCACATTCCACAAACATGCAGTACATGGATTGGACACTCCAAATTGACCATAGGTGTGAATGTGTGTGCTAGTGTGTAGTGTGGAAGAACAACCGTGGCTGGGCTAGTCACCCAGCAGTGGGAACTGTAGCTCTACATGATTGTCACTGATGAAGTGACACCCTGATCCCATGTGCAAAACTGGTACAATGAGCTGTGGATGGATGGATGGATGGATGGATGGATTGATGGATGGATGGATGGATGGATGGATGGATGGATGGATGGATGGAAAGATGATGTGAGACTAGATTGTATCAAGCTCCCCTTGTTTTCTGTGATTAAGTCCAGTTTGTGAGGAAGCATTTGGTAACTGCCCTTGGTCAATTCCATAAGAAGGGAGAACAAATATTATGTAGGCCAAGAGGGGGCCATCATAATGATTTTAGGAGCCTTTCTGAATCTTTATAATTATCCAGTATATCAGTGGAAAAGGTGAAAAGACACAAGGACATTCCTGACCATGAGAAGGAAAGCACATTTTTGATTTCAAGGCTTGTTTGCAATGAGTCCTGCAGCAGAATTTCTTGAGCTGCTGTTTTTGAAAGGAGGCAAACAGGTTTAATTGAGGTGCTCCCCACAATTGGATCAATTCTGACCATACCTTTCAAATATCCAGATTTTTTCGGAGTATCCAGATTTTTGCCTTGTATCTTTTGATCTGCTCCTCACAAAATATGTGTTTTTCTTGCAAATCTTTGAGGATTGAAGTCACTAAATCATGGGATACATTTGAGTTTCAGATTTCATATCCTTCAGAATATGCATGCTAAAGCAAAACTAATTACTCTACCAACGTTCTAACTTTATAAGAGCAATATTTAAAATCTGTCTCGGATTTTGGTCCTTTGTCCCCCTACAATGTTTACTTTGTCCAGATTTCTTGTGCTTAGAGGTTGAGAAGTATGATTCCTAGACTTCTTTGGTCACTTTCCATTCACGAGGGACTGTGCTGTCCCTGGTCAGCTTGTCTGTCACTATGTTCTATACTGACAGAATATAAGATGTGTGGAGGATTAAATAGTGGTAAAGAGTTAACTTCCTAAGCCATCATAACCAGCCTGCACAGAGGATATGACCTAGTGATCCCTTGCTTGTTTCTGTACTACATCACCGTGATTTTGTCTGCAATCACCTGAAGAAGGTCCAAGGGACCATAGCTGAAGAGAGTTTAAGGCATGGATCATAGCCAACTTCTCTTTGACAATGATGTGCTGTCTGAGGTGTTCTACAGGCCATTCACCTTTACCCTTACAGAAAATGTTCCTCAAGCAAAATCTGAAGTATCTTGGTAATATAGGAGAAAAAGAAAAACCTGGATATGCTTCTATCTGTAGTCTCCACTACTGCAGTTTCTTTTTGAAAGAGCTATGACTGGTAAACACCCTTGGACCAGTAGATAACCTAAAGGGTAATGCACAGAACTGATAATGTGACCCAGACACAGAAAATCTGAGAAATTTCCTCAAGCCTTTGGCTATGGGAATATGACGGTATGCATCTTTTAGATCTAATATTATCATAAAACTTCTTTATGGAACAAGAGGTAACAGTCTCTGAAGAGTCAACATCTTGAACTGTGGAACTTCCACATACAGATTAAGGAAGAAAAGATTTAGAACTAGTCTCCAACAAAACTCTTTCATTGGTACCAGAAATATTCTGGAGTACAAACCTTTTCCCCTTTGATTTATTGGCACTTGTTCTATGACTCCTAGGGTGAGTAAGCATTGAAGAACCTGAGGAAAAAAATGTTTGTTCAGAGGGTGGGGAGGACCTCCCCTGAAAGGAAGTGTTTGCATCTAGCACCAACTGTATCCTTTCTGAACTACCTTTAACACCCATGAGTCTGTTAAAATTTAGTAAAAATGTATACAATACATATCTACATAATAATTACAAACATCTGGATTATGCAGTCAAATGAAAAATAGATATAATTAAGTAATGTTTGTATGGAAGCAATTAATTATCATACAAAATTTAGACTGCGCCACAGCTCCGTTCCAATTTCTGAGGGAAATATGTATCTGTTTTTCAGTGAGTGAAAATAAATATTTGCTGAAATCATCAAAATGAAATACATAGTTAGATGGGATGTTAAAAATTGCCACTTCATTGGGAATTACCATTTGAACAAAAATGTATCAATTTCCAGTCTACTAAACTCCATTAAAGTGATATATACAGGCTGACAAACCCCTCACCCCTCCACAGCAACTTTATATATACCAACACCAGGATCACACAACAGAGCAAGAAAAAGAAAACTATCTTATTACACTGTTCTGCAGTCCTAGCCAACAAACTGCTGCTGCCCGATTCTTTGCTGCCTAATGATAGCATCCGATACACACAATAAGCCCCAAAAAGTGACACACTAAACTAGTACCAGCCTATGAGAACAGAAAGCAATTGAATATGATATTCCCTGAATGTAAACTATTCTCTTCCCAAAGTTTTTAACACTATGTATCATATTACTATGCTCATGCTTAAATATGATCCTTTATTGTATAGTGCTTCTGTAACAGCTTATGATATTTTCTGAGGGACTGAGACACCTCAGTTTTCTCCCACTGAAAACAATGACACATTCTGGTAATAGTCTTAGAGAAACTCCCTCAGGGAGATTCAGAAATCGATCTTTCCTCCGAGTCGAAATCAGAAAAATGAGGAAAATCCCTGTATCTGTCCCTTCATCTTCCTGTCTAGATTCAGTATCTTGAATCTCTTTCAGAAGACAGACCTCTTTCTTTTACCAGAAACTAGGATGAATAGCTTGAATAAAATCTTGAGCCAGACCCATAAACTACTTGTGTCTAAGGAAATCTGAGGAGGAGTTTAGTTTTCTGCTTCTTTTTTGACAGAAAAACAGTGTTATTAATGACAGCAGCAGGTTCCCTAGGGATGGGCATGACATTATGACAAAACAGAAAAAAGTCTTCCCTGTTCCCTCTCACAGGACCAATAGGAGTGGCTTTCCCTTGCCCACTAAGGGGACCCTAACAGCTGCAGAGGACATAGCTAACCCCTGATTCATAGGGGCTACAAGTGTTATAAAAGAGGGATCAGGGGTAAAGGATGAGTGGCCTGAGGTACAAATAATGGCCACAGCAGAGTCACACACTTACAGTTGAGGCAAATTGCTGGCCTGCTGTGCTGGCAAAGGCTGTTTGCTTAACCTTTTTTTTTTTTTTTTTTTTTTATGGTTGGAAGAAGGACCAACTGTGGGAATGAGAATCTGATCCATGGTCAAGCTCAAAATTTAAGTCTTTGAAAGTCACAAAAGTCACTTTCTTCACATAAAAACAGAGTAAAAAGCATTTTAAAACACTGAGCCAGGCACTAAAAGTAAAATAAACACAAAATTTATCCACAGGAAAAAAAAATGTTTTTCAATTACTTGAAATAACTTTTAAAATGACAAATAAAGAGTGCTCTCATTTAAAAGTACAATACAGTTTTGTAACAGTCCATTAAAACACAAACTCATAGCTTTAAAAAATAACTTTCTTGAACAGGAGACTGTTACTAAATATTTTTTTTTTTTTAAAAAGGAAGGGTATTTTCCCCAAAGAGAACTTATCTTCCCAGCAAAAGATTCACTGCAAGTCGTAAGTCAATCCTCCAAAGCTAAAGAGGAGTGTACTTATCTTCCCAGCAAAAGATTCAGCGCAAGTCGTAAGTCAATCCTCCAAAGCCAAAGAGGAGCGTACTGTTAGGTGGCATAAAAGCTCTGAAGGGCTTGATGCACAAACCTGTTTTTTTAGTTAGCTCAGCTCAAGTTGTCTGATGATTTTGGATGGTGGAAGGTTCCCTGAATCTTTGGTAGCTGGCCAGCTAATATATCTTCTGCAGGATATAATCTATATAGTTAAGGCTACTGCAGCAGTGATCAACATGATGAACATTTAAAGTTATATTACCATTCTATTTTATCCAGTGTATGGGTTACTTTCATGCAAAAAGTTTCAGCCTACAGTCTATCAAAATAATTCATTATAGTTTCCAGGTGTGCTATTGTTTTTTTTTTTTTGTTTTTTTTTTACTAAATCATGTATCATTAAAACAATACTCCTTTGGCCAGGTAAACCTTACTAAATTACAACTGCCTTATTCACGATTTCAGGTACAGGACTTACCAAATCATGCTATTCTAAAAATCAGCTAGGGTAAACTAGGGCACGTAAATTAAATATACCACCTGAAAAGATGTAAACATTTTTTTTAGAATAGACAAGCACCCCACATCACCTGTGCATCTTGGTAAAGGATGTAACCAGTTTTGCAACAAAACTGAATATTTCCTTTATGAGAAGTTGAACAACATCAGAGATTGAATATTTTAATGTGAGTGGGTTGTGCAGTGTACAAAAACAAAATGTTGATGCTTTTCAAGCACTATCTTAAATAGCTCCTTATTGAAACGTTGGCACTCGAAATCCCAAGTGCTGAAAAGCCCCCAAAAAAGACTGAAACCCCAGAGAAGAGCAAATCTCGAAAATCACTCTTCTGCATAACACTTCTTTTTTGCAGAGGGGGCAAGCCCCCACACCCCCCTCAAACTTATATGTACCACTTCCAAGATCGCCACACCATGGAGAAATTTAAATATTCCAAGAAATGGCATCTTAGTATATGTAAGTCCGTTCTTTCGACTATTCAGTCTCCACGTTTCGGGACTCAGTGTAGCAAGTCCTGACATTTCAAATGGTTATTATTTGAAATTCTATGGACTGGTCTATTTTCAGGATATTATGATTCAGTATATAATTTTCAGGCAATTATAACTCAGTAAGATTAATTATATGAAAGCTTACCCTATGGAAAATTTAGAGGCTTTTTCATGAAATAGTTTGAATTCATAGTCTAGTCTATTTTCAGGATGCTATGATTCTGTAAATTATATTTAGGCAGTTATGACACATTAAGATTTAATCTTCTCTATTTGACAGTCCCTTTTTGAAAAAAAAACTTTTTTTTACCTCATTAACTATAATAATTAGTAACAGCAGACTCTTCTCTGCTCATTACTATTAGCACCTTTGTTTATAGATCCTGACTCCTGCATTAGTTTGGACTAGCTACAGATTTCTATCCATTCTGCTAGCCCTCACACCATTTGACTGAACTTCTCATGGTCCAAGACCATGTATAGCACCTTGTACCTCTCTGGCCTGGAATTACTTTCAATATGCTTCTGGGAGATTCATAGCCTTCATGAATATAACCCTCTTCTTCCGATCCCACCCTATATTCCATCAAACCCCCTTATTGATATAATTTTATACTGTTATGATGAAACTGACATTAGGAATGTTACACCCCCACTTTAATTGCCCTATAAGAAAACCTTGAAAAATAATCTTGCATGAATTCAGATTAGACAGACTAAAAGGAAAACAGAGTTAAGATCAGAAAAATGCAACAATAGATTTAAAAAATTAGGCATATTTACTCTTAAGGGATAGGAAGGGGAGTGCTTAACAATGACATACAGTGTTTTTAAAAATTAATACTTATTTAAAAGCTTGGTACCAATGAAAGAGGCATTAAATGGAATATGGAACTGCATCTATTGTAGATCTGAATGGAACCTGACTAGCAGGAGATCATGTAGTGTACACAGAATAAAAGGAATAGCAGAATGTATTGTCTCACAGTGAGACAGCCTTCCCAATTATTTTTATGATTTCCTTACAAAAGAAGGATTGAAATTTGGCTTGAATAATTATTTTGCAGTGAGGAAGTTTCTAGTGTAAGGCTAGCATAGGCATTATAGAATCCCTAAGTGTGTTGTCAGAATATACGTACATATGTAGATTTACCTGCAGGTAGTCTCTTCATCTGATGTGTTTGTGGAATAATACACAGAATCTCTCAATTACCATTCCTCACTATCTTCTGTCTTAACCACCAGAATGTTTACTCTAGGTTCTGACTCTGCCTAATCTCTCAGCCAATTCCTGGAGTAGTGTACCTCCTCTTCTCTCACCCAATATTAGAATCCCTCATTTTTGTAAATTACTACTTCAATTCCATCCCCACCTATTTGTCATTCTTGAACAACATATACCCATGTACTTCCATATCTCATTCCTTTGTCACTAACACGTTTCTGTAAAATTATCAAATTCCACTAACCCGCTCTGCATTAGTGTTTGCAACTCCTCTATCTTCCTAACCAGAGCACCTGTGTTAAACAGCAATACTAAACAGCCATGCTTTTACTCACCATCGTGTTCCTTGATTTATGCTCAGTGTTTGTTTATCCCTTCTGTCTATGAAGTACATACAGCCTTTCTCAGCTTCTGTGACATTCCTACCTTTTCAGTTGTAGTTTAAAGGTATATTGTTAAGATATACCTTTCCAAACCTGCTGTAAATACTAATGTCCCTTCTGTGTTAGGATGAGGGCTGTCACTAACACAGAGCTGCTCTCTTTTTGGTAGCTCCCCACCCTACTTCCAGTGTCAAGACTTTGTCTAATATCCACTGCTGTAGGCATTCATTATACTCCATATTACTCTCTTTCCCAGCTATTGACACAGGTAGCACTTCTGAAGGCCACCTCCATCTCCCTACTGACATCTGTCAGCCATCTCCCTGGCCCCACATGGTGCCCTCTTCAATCAATTCCTCTGACTGCTTGTTGGTGTTTATATGCACCACCCAATGTATTCTCCCATAACCATAATGACCACTGTGGTCCCCTTCTCCAATATACATCTTAACTCACTTAGAACAAATGGGGGAGGGGAGGCACAGGATAACATGAAAACTCTTGCTGGGGCTAGGGAAGTTTGGACTGCCCTGTTTGTTTTGCTGCTACAGTGACTCTCACTGGAACAAATAAATTAAAAATGAATGAATGAATGAGCATGTGGAATATATGAGGCTCCAATGTTTGGCCTACTATACAGTTTAAAGGAATGAGTCGTGAAATCAAGTTATATAAGCCTGCACTGCAAGATATTTAATGTATACAGGAACAAATCCTTATGTATTCAATTTATCCTTTTTTCTATTTTTCTTAATCAAATTACTGCTTCTCATTAATGTCATTGTGATAAAGTAACATCATAAGTTGTCCAGTGAGAAGTGATTTACAGTTTACATAGTTTCTACATTTTTTATGAATGGGCTCTCTTGTGCATGGTTTTCTATAGTAGTTTTGAAGCAATGTGGATTTTTTTTACAGCATCACAAATTTTTATGCACCATTTAGTACAATTATAGAAAGGCTGTGTTATGATAGTTTTATAGTTTAGAATTTTTAAGTGATTTTGGCCCTTGCTTACTAATCATTAATCTTCTCTGAGCTGAACATCAGCCTAATCATTCCCCTATAATGGATATCCCCAACATGGAAGTGAGAGCTATATAGTGGAGCAATAATCCTGGAAACAAAGAGGGTGCTTTGTGCTTGTCCTACATTCTATCCTGTCTTGTCCTTTGTGCTGCCTGTGGATGGGTACCCCTGTACACTAACTCAGATAGATCTGGCCCTATGGAGACCGTGTCTGCATGCCTTCAGACCAGGAAGTACATGACACCAAACCTCCACCAGCAGCTCACATCATTCTAGGCATGAGCTATGGAAGTACTTCTATTATAGCAATAACCCACGCCTGGGTGTGGGTAATGCGGGATTTATCCACAGTTGGCGTGGTTTGGTCCCAAGGGCGAAGCCCGAGGGACCAAACAAAGACAACCGTGGGTAAATCCCGCATTACCCACACCCAGAAGTGGGTTATTGCTATTATACTATGACATTATTTAAGAAAAGAAAAATTACTTTTCTTAAATAATGGCATTGTATAATGCCTCTTTGCTGCCCTTCCGCAGCTGTCTGGTATCATGAGTTCTGATGTACTGCGCATGCCTACGCAGTACATCAGAGCTGTGGCCAAAAGCAACGGAGAAAGCAAGATCTCAGTTGCTTTTTACTGTTTTGCTATGTTAAATGGGTTTAACATAGCAAGACAGCTTTAAAATAAGCAACGGAGATGTCCGTTGCTTATTTTAAAGCTGTCTCGCTATGTTAAACCCATTTCGTTGCTTATTTTAAAGCTGTCTTGCTATGTTAAACCCATTTAACATAGCAAAACAGTAAAAAGCAACGGAGATCTTGCTTTCTCCGTTGCTTTTTTTATTAACCTGTCTCGCTATGTTAAATGGGTTTAACATAGCGAGACAGCTTTAAAATAAGCAACGGAGATCTCCGTTGCTTTTTTTAAACCTGTGTCGCTATGTTAAACTCTTTTAACATAGAGAGACAGTGTTTTAAAAGAGACTTATACTAATGGAAAAAGTCTGGGTGACCGGACCTTTTTCCATTAGTATAAGTCGATTTACAATGTGCACGCTGTCCAATCAGCGTGCACGTTTTGGAATATTAATGGGGGGTCATGGTATAATAGGCCATAACCTACCCCCTGGTGATGGACATAGTCACTTTGTGTCACCAATGGGTATCTAACACCCTCCCCCCAATTTGCCAGTGGTCCCATCACTGATGTTCCCTGAGAACTGCCATCTTCAGCTTGAGATACCAAGCTTATTTTCCCAAGTGAGGGGCCAGAATCCATGCCTCCACTTACAGAGAAGAATGAGCAGACTGAGAACCATCTTACCCTATCTTCAGAATGGCTGAACCAGCATCAATCACTTACTCCCATCTCCCCACAGCTCTTCCGTCACCTGTGTCACTACTTCAACTTGAGTCATAGACAGTGCTTTGTCCCTCTACATGACCAAACTAGATTAGTTATGTTTTTAGCTTGTTAACTCTTAGTGCAGATTTAAAGATTCAGGTCTGTTTTGCAGATAATGTCACTTTCCAACTGAATTTTCCTGATATATATATATATATATATATATACATATATATATATATATATATATATATATATATATATATATATATATATATATATATATTTATAAGAGAGAGAGAGAGATATAAATATGTACATATATATAATATATATATATAAATACATACATATATATATATATATATATATATATATATATAGAGAGAGAGAGAGAGGGAGAGAGAGAGAGAGATTACCTACATTCTCAATCTCTAGCCTTTTAAACCCCTTTATTCCTTACATTCCAGAAAAGATACTAGGACAACCTAACTCTCTTCTGTGACTGCGACATACAAACCCCTTTACTTAATTATGCTACCATTCATCTTGTCCTCTGTTCTTCTCCTGCTACTGGGCCATCTCTCATCCTACCATAACTCTATAATAGCTCTCAGCATATCCACACATCACACCAAAGCTATTTAATGATGCCCCTCACCTTTACTCCAAATATATACTGATTAACTTAATTTCAACTCAAAATAAAACAAAGTTGGGTATAAAAATACTCTCCCAAAAACAAGTATCAATAACTCCCCAAAATACTAAAATCCTTCTAGGAGGAGGCATTCACCAAAATCCTGTTCCCACCTATCAGAATGAACATCAAGACAATTCTCTTCCACACACTTCTCTAACCCTACAACAATCAACCCCCTTTAATATTTCCCAACAATTACCTCATTCCCCCCTACAACAAACTAATACCAAAATTCAGTTCAGCAGAGCTTCTTATAACTTTCTTGAAATTAAACAAATATAAACAAATATGTATTATTGCTCTTTACATCCCTCCTGGTGACAATACAGCTATACTGGAAGATATCCTACAGTGGATATCCATAACAATTCCACAAGAAATAATACTACTAACTGATGTGAATGTCAACTGGTTGGACATACACTCTAAATCCCCTACATCTATTGTGAACTTATTTTGTTTCACACAACTAATTAATAGCCCTACACATTAGAGCAAGACATCAAATTTCCTATTAGACTGGATCCTAGTATCAGTACTTAGCAAAGATGCCAGCTCAAGAACAATGCCTGACTGTCTCATTGATCATCTCTCAATCTATACAAGCAGACATCACACACGTCCACTTAAACAGTATGTTTAAAAAACAACGTGCAACCTGTCCAAGTTTAACCCAGAAATGTTCATTACTACTCTATCATCTATTAACTGGAACTTCCTAAAACTCCTCCCCTTAGATGATGCTGTAAATTAATTCAGTACAACTTTCCTGAATATCCTAAATAGCCTTGCGCCTCCTAGAAGGAAGAGACTAAAAACAAATAATGCAATTTGGCAATCCAAGAAGAGTAGAATGATAATGGAGGACAGAGAAAAAGCATGGAAAGAATAGCAAAAATATCAAAAACTACAATACCTTGACAACTTCATAATGCTTTGCAATCATAGTAAAAAGCACAATAATGAAGACAAAAAACTATACTTTCAGAATCATAGTAAACATAGCCCTAAAACTTTTTGGATGGCCATTAAAGAAATCATGCATCCTGATGATAAATGCAACCCTAACTCCTCTCCCAATAACTCATCACTCAAAACCACAATACAGTTCAACTCTTGTTTCATAGATAGCATAGCATCTCTTATCAAGGGTTTCCCAATATCTAATCTTAACCCTGCTCAGCAGCCATGTATCACCATGTCCACTTTCACCTTCAAACCTCTGCCCACATCCTATATAAAATTACTTTTAAACAAACTCAAACCACACTCTACTTCAGCTGATGACCTTCCAGGTGAACACCTTAAAATAGTAGCTGATATAATGCCTACCATGTCTCAATCCTTATAAATAGGTAATTTCAGGAATCTCACATTCCCACTTTCTGGAAAAATTCACACATTATCTTTCTGCACAAAGGAGGAAATTCAACAGACACTACTAACTTTAGACATAGAGCAATCTTATCCCCCTCTCCAAAATATTTGAAAAATATATTCAAAACCAATTGTTAAACTATCTCCTGCAGGAAGAACTCCTGTCCCCCACAAAACATAGCTTCTGTCCTTCCCATAGTACTAACCCTGCACTTCTAACCTACATAGATACTGTCAATAAAGCTACAGATAATGCAAACTAATCTCCTCTTTATTTCTATACTTGCCTAAAGCCTTTGACACAGTTTGCCATAGCAAATGTCTACAACAAATGTCCTCATTAGGTCACTCTCATCCCACCCTTCTAATAGGTATCAGTCAGTAAAATGCCACTCCACCTTCTCTCCATACCTTCCAGTCACCACTGGTGTACCACAAGGCTCTATTCTTGCTTCCCTCCTCTTTAACATTCTCGCCAATACCCTCCACACATCCAGACAACAGGCCCCCCAATACAGTACATAGATGACTCCACATTCATTTGCACATCTGACAATGTGGCACACCTCCAAAAAAATACTCAGGAAGCTTTAACAGTTACTGAAACATGGGTTTGTAACTCACAACTCATGCTCAACCCTAAAAAACAAACTACTACTTTTTTCTCCAAATCCCTCACCCATGAAAAAACTAAATTTAATGTCCTCTCTCTTGACAGCACAACCATTGAAGTCACTTCTCATAGTAAATTATTAGGGATGATAGTGGATGATAATCTTAAATTGAATGTGCATATACAAAATTGTATAAGAAAAAAAAAGTCATCAAAAAGTAGAAATGCTTTACAGAGTCAAAAACGTTCTCACCAATGCAACGAAAGTGACACATGCCACTACTTATCTCCTCCCCACACTTCTTTATGGTGCTCCCCTCCTTACTAACCTCCATGCATTACAAAAATAAAAACTTAAACAATGCTATAACAAAGTTGTTAACTTTGCAGCAAATACCCCTTTCAGAGCCCACCAATGTTTAACACTAAAAACTGTGAACTAATAAGAACTACCATAACAACTAACATATACACAGCTTCTTACCACTTATAAAATTATTCAGAACCAATCTGCTTGTCCAGCACAAAATAACATTCTTACACAACTGTGCTCCTAGTTGGTCATTATGATCCAGTAACCAAAAACTCCTTTCTGTCCGCAAACCTATCAAATCTGCTGGGCAATGTCGTATCATGTTGCTAAGGCCTGGAACTCCCTGTCTTTTTCCATCAGGTCAATACCCTCCCTCCCATCCTTCAAATCCATTCTGAAATACTTCCTAGCTAAAGCTGTATCTCTTCTTGCTCAACAACAGGATACTTTAGCCCTAAATGTGGACAAATACCTATTCATATCTTACATCTCCTTATTCTCTGCACAAAGAAGGAAATTCAGCAGACATCACAAACTTTAGACCTAGAGCAATCTTATCACCCCAGACTTTTCTAAAGCTATTAAATTTCCTTACTTCTATCAGTTTCTCTCCCCTGGCTTTCCTCTATAAATACATCTTAAGCCTGCTTTTCTCTCGCTTCATATTGCAATTCCTGTTTGCATTATACTAACTCACCTACTAAATCACTGTCATATAACTTGTATCTTGTGTCTGCTCCTAACCAATGTTTTCATATATGTCTAATTTGGTATAATGATTTAAACTGCATTTGTTTTTTATATTACTTTTAAAGACTAAAATTATTATTCTTAAAATATTTTGTAATACTTTGGAGCTTTTCCCCCCAGGCCTCCACTGAAAATGGGCTCCTACCTGTTTGAACATTCCCAGTAATCAAATGAAAATAAATAAATAATAAATGAAGTATAGGTTTAAATAATGATCTTCATATTTCAAAATGCTGTACACTAACTATAAATTAGTTTAAATCTGCAAAGTCTTCTAGTATAAATCATTGTACAACCAATTAGTCCAGAAGACACCAGAATCTGAAATACATACCAACAACTTTAAGGAGTTGTAAAGCAACATACAGAACTGAAGATGCTTTTAATGTGAGTTTGAATCAATAGTTAAGGCAAAAACTAACAGACCCAATGTAATATGCCTTAAAATATATCTTAACATGCTGCACATTTGTTATATGTAAAAAAAAGAATCTGCAAGTCTCTGTCGCTTCACAATGAATTAAATACTGCACACCAGAAAATGAATTGCATATTAACAATTCTGAGTAACTATAAACCAATATCAAACAAGCAGACGCAAATTTCAAATGAACAAGTAACTAATTAATTCAACAAACTTATAATAATCAGCAAAAGGCAATTAACAAACATACTTCCCTTAGATGAGATTGTTGTTATAGAATGAGACAGCCCATTGTTCCACCCTTTAAGCATCCCCTGGATGTGCAACATTCCCACATTGTTTTATTGAAATAACAGGCATGACTCATTGGTTGGACTTAACCTAAAATGTTTATAAATGTTTTCAGACACAGTTTGCTACTAATATTTAAAAAATGGAAGAAATTACATGGTGTCTATATTTTCAAACATATGCCCTAAAATGTCTTACATGTTCTCCTTTCAAACATTTACCATCCTGCCCTGCAGGGAAGTTACAGACTTTCTCATTTTGCATCATGATAGTATACTGTCAGGTGTTATGGGTGCCTGATAAGTAATGGTTGATCAGTATCTATAGCAGGCTGAAATTTCTCTATTTGCTACCCATGCTCCGAGTGAAACTTGCTTGCTGAAATTGCAGTGCTTTTAACACCAACTCCAATGGTAGCACCAATTCCAGTGTCACATCTCCACATCTCTAACTTTATTATATAGTCATTCGGTGATCATACAGGCCAACCCCAACTACTCCCAGTTCTAGCCCTTCATCTTCACCAGACTTTTGGTCTTGCTATAAGTAGACATGCTCCCCATTCCCGAGATAAGACAGCCAACCTCCAGTCATTTGATCCTACCTCACATCATTTATCACTTATGCACATGATCTGGTGTTTGAACCCAGGTGACTTGTGTTGTAGTCAGTGATCCAGACTTGGCAAACTGAAACCTGGAATCTCAAGCAATCCTTAGTGGAAAGGAACCAAATCAATACAGAGAAAAGGACTGGCCACTATGACTCGTGTAAAATGGTTTATATAGTTGTGTTATTCTTTACATAAATTCTGTTGTTATTTGGTAAAGCAAAATTTTAGAAGAACATACAAAACTAGAAAAAACAAGACAGTACTTAGTTCCTGTCAGATTTATACAAAACAATATGGACTACAATATAAGGTTTTTGCTACATTTGTAATAATGCTGTGTGAAATAACGTACAATGTTGGCAGTGACCAGTAACGGGCTAGGTGGAGAATCACCCCAATGAGATGCTGGATGTCACAGTAAGACAGCTCTTGACTAAATACTGTTGGAGCAGATTTGCTGCAGAATAAGGTTTCATTGTAGACTGGAGAGATTGGGTTCCTATTACGGGATCGAAAATCCCTTCAGGCGAATACAAAGACATCGAACCGTATTGCGCGAAGTACATAAACCCTGAATGGTCAAAACTGTGAATTTCGAAATGTCGATTGGTTTTGGTTGGTCCATCTGCGGTACAGCTCCATAAGGTAAGTGTGCGATAGACAGTACTTTAGTATTAGGATTTGGGTTAAGGTAAGTGCATAGATAGGTACTGTATGTAAGAGTTAGTGTAGTGTTAGGTGTAGGGTTTTTTTAAATGTATGCATATGTATTATTTATTTTGTTTAGGTGTACGTCTGTAGGGGATGTGTGCGGTAGTTACGGACCTTAGGGTTAGGGAGGGGTTAAGTAGAGTGCATAGATAGTTATGTTTGTGGGGTTTAGTGTAGTGTTGGAGGTAGGGTTTTGGTGCTTTAGTTTAGGTTAGAAGTAGGGTTTGGTTAGTGTATGTATGTATTATTTATTTTGTTTGGGTAGGTAGTATATAGCGGGTGGTGGGGTTGGCCGACTATGACAGTTCGATATTTTTTTTTTCGCGGTTTAGTGCATTCAGGATTTTTGGGGTTTGCGGTATAGGGGTCGATGTTTTGGTATTCGTACATAGGGTTTTTTGCTTTGCTAATATAGACCCAGAGAGATTTACAGGGTATCTACAAGAAGTGAAGGTTTAGAATCAGAAAAAGAACTTGTAAAGGTATGTAAAGGAGGCATCTCTATGCCACCAGGCCTGCCAGCCACCACCCTTAATGGCTGGAGAATCTGAGGGAACCCTTTCGTACAGTACTTCATCAGAATGGGTATACATACTAAAAAATCCACTTTAAATACCAACAACTGACCATGTGATTAATCAAACAATTAAATAATCAACAATTATTTAAACTAACAAAACTTAAAAAATACCTTTATAAAAAATAGATGTGACTCTATTTAAATAAATATATATGCCACATTAAAGAAAACATGTGAAACCAAAACTATACAACTAAAAATGAGAATAGACTAGGTCAAGGAAGTAATAATTTTTTGAAATATTCCTCAGCGGCAGCGGGGAATAATGTTAATTCAAGGTTTAAAACCTATGAAAGGATACCATCTTAGGCACCAACTAATAGCAATGTATCTGATGAAGTTGGTGAAGCCGGTGTTAACTTTCTAACAGATGTCGAACATTTTCCTTTATTGCCTCAAGTGGAAACCAATAGTAAGACTAACAGTAATGCTTATGTAGATGGAACAGGCAAGGGCAATCCAGCTCCATCATCTACATCAGGTTCTAATCCCAATAGGAGAAATCAGATAACAACCAAAACAGTTTCCACTAGGAGCCGGACTTTTTTGAGCTCCCAGTCATCAGGGGAGGAGACGTAGAGGACGTAGAAGATGACAACGACCATTTTTGTATTATAAATCTGACTGGACATGACTTTAGTAAAGTGGAATTGGATGTTCTCAAATTAGGCTTAAATTTTATTCCTCAATCCAGGGCTAATTATGTAAGAACCATTGTTGATATCAAAAAGTTTTCTAGAAAGTTAAATTTACACTATCTGTTGAATGATTTACCTACAACGGAGCGTGCCTTTTTTAAACCTTCTGTGTATTGCCCGAAATTACACCATACCTTAAAGGTGTTTGAGGAAATGTGTATTCAGGATGTAGACAAGTTATTAAACGGGTATTCTAGTATTACGGGTAACATTTCAGATTCTGAAAGGCATGCACTAAGTAATTTAACATCTATGACAAGTGAATTTCGCTTTATGAAAAGCGATAAGGGGAATAACATAGTTATTATGAAGAAGGAGTCTTATGTAAAGGGTATGTTAAACCTTTTAGCAAACAAAGATGAATATGAAATTGTTCCACTTTTTGAGATCAAACGTTGTTTTCGTATGGTTCAGTCATATTTATATGACGCTCTTATGAATGGCGAAATGAGTCATGAACTATATGAATTTTGTAGTGTTGAACACCCTAGGATAGGGGTACTTTTTGGGATCCCTAAGACCCACAAGTCAATTTTGGACCCGCCATTTCGGCCGATTGTTTCGGCCTCTCATTCAGTTACAGAGGGGGTCTCTTTATTTTTGGATGCAATTTTAGGGCCCATAGTTTCTATTCAGCCATCTTTTATTTGGGATTCCTGGCATTTTCTAAGGAAAATAAACAAGTTTGTCAACACTATTGGCTTCAATTCTAATACACAGATAATGTTTACCCTTGATGTAGTTTCGCTTTTTACTTGTATTCCCCATCAAGAGGGTGTTGAGGCCATTAGGCAAGTTTTGACTTCTAATTATGACAATTTCACTAACGACAAGGTGTCTCTTATTTGTAGATTATTAGAGGTGGTTTTGGAAAACAATTTTTTTCTTTTTGAAAACACATATTATAGGCAGAGGAGGGGGGTCGCTATGGGTTCATCAGCGGCCCCAGCCTTTGCCAATTTGGTTATGGCGTGGTGGGAAAAACAACATCTTCCCACCTTGGCTGACAAATACAATATTTTGTTTTTTTGTCGTTTTATGGATGATTTATTTTTCATAATTAACGGTGATTACAATACTGTCAATGATTTTGTTGCAGATATCAATGTATTTTCGGATTATTTGAAATTCACTATGGGTACCGTTGGATTGGATGTTAATTTTTTGGACATCAAACTTAAATGGGATTCAGTAGAAAACAGACTTCATAGTCGTATTTATCGCAAAAGGACATTTAACAACGGTTATTTACATTACAAAAGTGGTCACCCTAAGTATATAACCAACAATATCCCTAGGGGGCAATTTATTCGGGCAAGCCGCATGACTTCTAAAGATGCGGACTTGCACCATGAATTTTCTTTTATTTCCTCCCTATTTGTTAAGAGAGGCTATGATTTATCTATCTTGGATGTCACTAAAGCTGACATTTGGTCCAAAAGGGAATCCATTTATTTTCCACTATTAAATTCTCAAAATGATGTGTTGGTGTCCCCTTGTAGAGGAGCTAAAGTGAATAAGATGAACGCCAATTTAATTTGTTCACTAGAAATGAGCTCTGATTGTCAGGCCATTCAAAATATTATCAAAAAGAATTGGGGCATTATTAAGGGTAACAAGGACATTTTTCATGTTGTAGGAGATAAGCCTAATTTTGTTCAGAAAAATGGTCTTAATATAAAAAGGATTCTGGAAATCAACCAAAAGAAGATGCCTAGATTAGTATTCAACAAAAGGGGCATGTTTATCTGCAATCAGTGTAATATCTGTCGTTTTATTTCTATTGGCCCTTATATTTCGGTTAGTACATGTAGCAGGACCCTGGAGGTGCCAGATCACGTTAATTGTAATACTAGTGGAGTTATTTATATTGCCTTATGTTCCACTTGTACCGCATTTTACATAGGGATGACCACTAGGGAAATTAAAATAAGAATTAGAGAGCATTTATACGCCATTAAATCTAAAGATGAAAAGAACGCTTTATTTAAACATTCATTAAACTGTCCATCCTTCAGTAAATTTCTTTTTTCCATACTTGAGGTGGGTCAGAAGGATATGAGAGACGGGGATTTTAAAAATTATCTTTTACAAAGGGAGGTAAATTGGCAAATAAGATTAAAATCTGATACATTCCCAGGTCTCAACGAGACCATCAATATTAAATGTTTTTTAAAACAACGTAATTTAAATATTAATAAAGAAGGGAATTTAGTCTATTCTCATTTTTAGTTGTATAGTTTTGGTTTCACATGTTTTCTTTAATGTGGCATATATATTTATTTAAATAGAGTCACATCTATTTTTTATAAAGGTATTTTTTAAGTTTTGTTAGTTTAAATAATTGTTGATTATTTAATTGTTTGATTAATCACATGGTCAGTTGTTGGTATTTAAAGTGGATTTTTTAGTATGTATACCCATTCTGATGAAGTACTGTACGAAAGCGGATAATAAACCTGTATACGCTAACGCTATTTGTGGTTCTTTGCCGTTTTGCTGGTGTGTCATTAGCCTCCCGTGGATTTTTGTTTCTTGGTTTGAGTTTTATTTTGTTTACTGAGGGAACCCTTTGCTTAGTGCTAGGAAACTGAGGGGGTTAAAGAGGACAAAAAGGGGGACTGAGGTATTAAACTGATATATCTGGTCAGACTAACAGCCCACAAGGTGCTATACATGGGTCTCACTCCTCATCTGCCCATACTTTCAGCCAATATCTTGCTGTCAAAAGTATCAGAAGAAAGTATTGTTAGGTTAACTAGACTATCATTAATTTGCTTTCCCTCAGAGATGCCTATAAAATGCTATGCTAATGTCAGTAGTATCTGATTGCAGTACGTTAATAACTAAGAATGTCAAAGTGCAATGCACAGATCAGTGCACACTGGGAGATATGAACAAGCTAGAGACTAGAATGGTTCTTGAAAGAATAATGATCCTTACAAAATGGGTGAAAAAGATCTATAAATCTAATCATCATAGATATTTGAACCATGTGTTATCTTCTATGCAAATCCCTGGTTGCATTTATTCAGGGTGTCAACTCTGATTACAAGAAAACATCCAACTTGGCCAAAAATAAAATAAAAATGAAATTTCTGCACCAATATAACTACATTTTGCTTCTATAACTCTTTTGATATATAATATGTATAGTCATAGCTGAAAATAATACATACCACCAAAACATAGAATTTTAAACTTCTAGTGTTTTTCCCATAGTCATGGCTCCCCCTGCTTCAGCTCTTGTTTCAATATATTTAATACTCTCATTTTGGATAGTAAGTGATAAAACATTATAATAAATTGTCTTTATTTATGAAAAAGTTATTGTAGGTATTACCAACTGAAACCATGTAAAAATACATGCCATAAATTGAAACATTTTATATACTGAATCCGCACTCAGAATGATTTTTTTCTGGAATTATCTGCACTAAAATGCATCAAACGACCATAAAATATTTTCATAAATTTAACGTGTATATTTTTACTAGAAATACCTGTCAGATGAAAGCTGAACCTATTTTTTTTGGGGAGGGGGATCATTTACTATAAAAAAATTGTTCTGCCCTTCAAAACATTTAGGATTTTTATGACAAAATATAGGACTATACTCAAAATGAATGCCATACTTTAAATATCATATAGACATATTGTTCTTTCAAAATCATGTTAATATAAATCTTTGTTTTATTTCCTTTTTCTAAGTGAATAATGTCATTACTTAAGAAAATTATGCAGTTTTGGTCCTCTGTCCCTGATTAATGTCATTTTATCCCTGATTCTTATATGAAAAAGTTGAAAGCTATGGTTTCAGACATAATTCCTATTGAAGCTCATCTCACTTCAAAATGACTCATGCTTTCTGAAATCCATGTAGAGGAAAACAAAAAAACAAAGCAAAGAAAAGAAGAAAACAAAGTAAATAATTCTGAAAATTGTTCTTGCTTATTTGTAACTGCCTAGAATTCTGATGACTTAGAACTCTGGCCAAAAACACTGCAGGCTGAATGGACCTGGCTTATAGACTTGACTTTTGCAGGTGAAAAAATAGGAATCTATTCCAACAGGGAACAAACAACTAATCTGTTGAGAGAGGCATGTAAACTCAGCCAAAGGTATATAGCTAGACCAGTATATCAGAGGCACAGCTCTGCATCTGTCATATACTGCCTTGCTGAAAGCATGAGAAATGATATCATAAAACACAACTAAGAGGAAATACAGTGCTAGAAAGCATGCCCTTTGAACTCATAAATACTGCCTTTCGGGCATACTGCAGTTTATCATTTTCTGCAAAGTAAACCGTGTGTGCACCACACTTGTGGATAATGTATTTTCTCTTACTATGTCTTTCCCAAAAAGATAACAGAGATTTTAAAACTATATTTAAACTAAATGTAAAGTTGTCATATTCTCCAAGGTGCAGTTTATGTTTTAATTGTTTTATAACATTATTTTAACGACAGAGTTAGAAAACATTTGGTATGCGGTTTGTTTTGTAGAGTATGTATTTTTTTAATTGGATGACTATAAAACATGGATAGCATTTTACCAGTGCTGATACCTATATACCAAACAAGTCCCTACGTCTGGAACATCCCACCACTACACTGGTTATATAAACTAGGAATGGTCACACAGGAAGGAGGGTCCTATAAATAAAGCTGAGAAGCTACATTGCAAACTGTAGCAAATCAAAACTGATATGCAAGTGGGAGCATATCTTTTAAAGGTTCAGTGGGAGTTTGACCCTCCACAACATCATAAGACTATTACCTAAAAGGTAATGTCTCAGGCTTTTATATATATATATATATATATATATATATATATATATATATATATATATATATATATATATACCAGTAGCCCAGTCAGTGAAAGGCAGCGTAAGAGTGAACTGGCTGTGATGTGCAGAGTAAAGAAGAGTGGAGGCAACTACTGAACAAAGAGGAAATGCAACAATATAAAGGAAAAAGCTGCATTTAAATGATGGTTACCTACAGGAACAAGAAGTCAAATATATTAAAATACTGCCTTTTGATAAGGTCATCTTGACAGCTATCATTGTATCCCACGTCTCTTCCAGTCATGAATAGAATCTGTATTTACTAGGTTCAGCTCCTAAATAACTGGTAAAATGCAAACGGCCAGATTATGTAGTAAGAAGTCACAGTGTAAGGAAAAATCAGGCTTCACACATTCAACAGAAAAGTAGCATACAGTGACAGAACTGAGCCCACGTATAGCATTTAAGCCTCAACTATGGTAGCAGAGAGGTCAGGACAGTGTTAATGTCATATTTGTGCTGACATCTACCTATTTTAACTGACTGGCTTCATAGTTACCAAGACTGTAAATATCATGTAGTAGAACCTGGCTGATTGTAAGCACAACTATATGAGAGAGAGAGTGTGTGTGTGTGTGTGGGGGGGGGGGGGTGGTGATGAATTTACGTTTAGTTATTAGGGTATAGTCTGTTTTACCTTCAGTGTAGTGAGAACTGGACTATCACCAAATGTATGATTTTCAAAGGCAGACAAACAGAATGCTATAATTAAGAAGTACAGCAATAGTACTCAGGACCCTAATATAACTGCCATGTGAAAATTATGTATGTTTTAAGTTCAGGACACCTTCTCTTCTTGTAAAAGAACATACAAGTTTATCCAGAGATTCATTGCTGTGATCAACAGAAGTGCTTTAAAGGATAGCTGACTGGCCTACAAGCTTTTCTGGAGGATGGAATACGAATTTATTTTTCCAAGAAAGCAAGGAAACTCTACAGTGGCAATAAAAATAGATGTATAAAAACAATTACTAAAGCATGTGTGTCAAGAGAGAAAAATATATGGATTTTTTTTATTTTATTGTGTATATCAAGGCAGTTGTTAGGGGTGTTGACAAAATGGCAGTGGACAAAGACGCTAGCAAGCTAAGCTGACCCCATAATATTAATGCATTGTCTTTTAAGCAAACCATTTTGCTGTTACCCCTTTAAGTGTAAGGGTAACAAAATTAACAGGAAAGTCCAAATCAGGGCTAGCCTTAGGCTAGTTGGACCTATCTGGCCCAATACAGCTCATCACCCTCAGGGGGCAATGCACCAGGATGTGACACAGTCATTATGTGGCTCAGAGAGTTACCTGAGACACACTACTGAGAAAGTACAAGGCATTTTTCAACTGGTAGTCTTGCTCCCTAGTAGTTACAAGTTTCATTAGTGTAGTAGACATTTCCCAACATGCATTGCACTACTGGCTAGTCTAGCAACTGCAGCTTCACATCTCTTATATCATTCACAGTGTTAGCTGCTCACGATCCCATAGTAGTCAGTTGCTGTTGCTGAGTCCTCAATAGGTTTTCAACTCAAAACTGGTCAGATTAGCTATCTGTTTTTTGTGTACTGCTTCAATTACTGTCTTGGAAGATGATTGTTAGAGAGGTACTGTGTTTTCTTTTTCTTCTCTTGTTGACATGGAGTTTATGATTAGTTGCTAAGGAATGCAATTACAAGAGATAACTGTGCAATAGTCAGTCTCAGACATGAAAAACACCAGAAATCAATAAATAAATAACATCTATTGTGATATGAGGTAACGTCTGATCACTTAGACTTGTGGCAGTTACTATTTCAACAGTATGACAGACAAATGCATGTTTCAGTCACAGTGGAAAAATAGTCCCAGCCAAGTTAAGCATGACGTGCATGTGCTGAGCGGTAAGAGGCACAGGACGACAGAAAAATGATTCACTTATCTGAACGTGGAAAAAACAGTAACATAAATACTCTGACTCATAAATGTACTGCAGCTCTCTGTGCATACTTCTCAACTGGACATATTTTTGAAGACTGTTCATATTTTTGCCACATATTTTTGGACAGATCCTCAAAAAAAATGTTGTGGTTTTCTAGAAAATCACTGAGGGCTGAAGTCACTAAATAACTGCACACATTTGAGTTTCAGTCTTTATATCTTTCCGAAAATGCATGTTAACACAAAACCTATTTATTATTTTATCAACAAGCAATATAAATGCTGTCCCTATTTTTGGGCCTTTGTCCCCCAATCATTTTAGTCTTTGTCCAGATTTCTTTAGCTAAGAGTTTGTGAAGTATGTCTCTGTGTCATAGTTCGCATCACAAACAAAACAGGGGGTAAGCAGAAACTTAACCCTGGAAAATATTTGGGCTAGAATGGGGAGGAGTTTGGAGGAAGTGTCTTACAGAAAGCTGAACAAACTTTGTGGGTTTTGCGTGTTCTGCTTATATTCATGTGGGTTTCCTTATGGTATTCTGATTTCTTCCCACCTACCAAAACACGATGCTTAGCCCTACTTTAAGTTATCCCTGCATGTAATTGGAGAGTGCCAGTAAATCACAGGCACAGCTATATTGCTAAGGTGAATAGAGCATGCAAAAGGGGGGGGGGGGTCAGGAAGGTAAGAAGTTAGTTTGGATCAGCAAGGGGAGGAGGGTTATGTAAAGGTAGATGGGTAGGTACAGGGAGGTTTTTAAAAAGCCACAGTTAGCCAAGCAAGTTCTCTTTTCAACAGTAGAGCAAGGCAGAACAGAACAAGGGTAGAAGAAGCAATGAGGAGGTAAGCATAGGGTTACCACCTGTTCCACTTTGGGCATTTGTGTCCTGTGAAAAAACCTTAAAAATGCCAAATGTCCTGAGATTTTAAGACAAAATATATTTCTTAAGTTTTCTTTAATAGTTGCATAATACAGTTATTTTGTATCTGAAACAAATAGATATTATATGGAATAGCATAAGTAACTCAAATGCTACAAAAATAAGCGTTGATTTTGACAAAAAAGTGAAGTTCTGTCCTTTGCACTGGCTGTGGATATGTTTTGTCCTGCAAAATCTCACATTTCAACAACAAAAAGTCCCACTTTGGTCATTTGAAAAGGTGGCAACCTTAGGTAAGCAACAAAGAAACAATGAAGAACAAGAATCAGTGAATTCCTGAAAACAGTTCATAACATCTGCAAATAATGGGAATTACTAAGACTTCAAACTTGAGTTCTTACTACAAAGTAAATGATATTTGGTTAATTTCTTACACGTACTTTTGTAAGATCAATTGTGTTTTCTGAATTATCTGTATATATATATATATATATATATATATATATATATATATATATATATAAAAACAAAAAAAAGTTGCTGCTTAGTTGATGCTTAATGCGAAGTAAAGCATGTCTTGGTTGATTTGGGAGTGTGTGTGTGTGTGTGTGTGTGTGTGTGTGTGTGTGTGTGTGTGTGTGTGTGTGTGTGTGTGTGTGTGTAAGCGTAGGTTCTTCTCAGATGGTGCTTAGTGCAGGGTAAATCGGGCTTGGTTCACTAACTGGTTGGTGCTTACTACAAGGGAAATTATGTATGGTTAATTTTATTTAATAATAATAAAAAATAATAATAATAATAATAATATAAAAACAAGCTGGTTGCTACGATAAATCTAATCTAGGTATTATGGGATTTACCAGCCAGTTGCAGGAAATTAATGCATAAATGGGTATTTTTGGATATAAATATTCAACAAAATATTGTGTGGGTACACCAAGTTTTAAGTAACACTTCTGGAAATTCTTTATTTAGGACCAAATGGCAGAAATAGCTAAGATGGAGACTACATGACAAGCCCCACTCCAACAAAACCAAAAGCACATGCCTCACAATTAATAACCCTGTGGGTTGTTTGCGGTGTATTTATTTACTTGTATGCTGACTAACAATTTTTTAACACAAGAAAAACAAGAAAAAAAAGCATCAGCGGGATGCTGGCAACCCTATGGCCAGGTAGTAGAATATTGAACCCATTTTAACTTTATTGGTGTTACCTTCTTTAAAAGCAGAACGGGGAAGGTAATGGGGCAGTGTACAGAACTTGTCAGAGAAGGCTAGAATATTTCAATTGAGGGCAAAGCTTTTAACTTATCAGTTATAGGTTCATGGGTGTGTGCTAATCTAATGGCCCTGGAGCCTTTACAAGCCTACCCTATAGATGTGTCCTGGCATCGTGCCGCCTGACGTTTTTAGATTCTTTTTATCTGTTGTTTATTCCTGCATATCTTCTTGGTGGAATAGAGAACCGATTTAAGGCATAATCCTGTGTAAGGAAGATGGGAGTAGTCAAAAAAATGCAAAAGATTTCATTATAGCTGCTAAATTCAGCTATGATCTTGGCTCATGAATGTAAAGGTTTTTGTAAGAGCAGTAAAAGTGATTTGTTAATTTGTTTTTTGTTTTTTTTGTTTTGTTTTTTTTTTTCATCCTCCCCAGAGTCATTAGATTTTATGGCAAGGAGAGGGGTTGAGTGGAGACAAAACAGATAGCATTATGCAAGTTATAAAACAGTTTTATGACTTCCCACATATAATTCCTGAGGGGAGTGTTTTAGAGCTTTATCTAGGTAATTTTTGGAAACTGTAAATGCCTTCAGTGGTAAAACATTCCTAGCAATCACCATTAATTTATATATTCTTGTAAGTTTAGTTTCTAAATCTGCAGACACACTAATATGTATGGGTTTGCATTGGATATTCATGCCATTTTGTGGCAAGAAATCAGCAATACAAAACAAGAAAACTTAGGAAGAAACAAATAGTAGTCTAGATTTACTTAGAAATCTGGTAGGTGTACATATGTCTGATTAAAAAAAAAAAATCTCCACTATGATAGAATGAAGGTTCTCTTGTGCCTTGAGGCAGAAAGTTGCAGCATATCTCTTAACTTCTTGGCATGAGAATTCTGGGCAAATCCAAACTTAATGGAGAGACAAAATCCAAAATCAGGAGAATTCAGAAGTATTGATGTAATGCCCTTCAAAATTAATAGGACCATATTTACTGTACCAGTGTGCATTGTCTGAGAAATGAGAGGCAAGAAACTGTTATGTCTGGTGTTGTTAACCTATTGCTGCAGATATTTGTTTGGAGCTCTTCATGGAGCATGGGTCGTGTATATATACATTTTGGGGACCTGCCCACCTTTTGTTAGCAACTGGGTGAATAACTAAAGCTGAAACCAGACAACAGTAGTTTAAGCAAATAAATGACATTTCAGATCAACAGACAAGCATAGTTGTACTTTGAAATGGTTGGAATTTGCAAATCAGTAAATGAGGGCCAAGCTGTCATTTGGAATGGTATCTGAAGAAGTAATAAAAAAATAATAATAATAATAATAACCCTGTTTTTAGGGAGCTGCAGCAAACCAAGAATATGTTTTATACTTCTGAAGGTAGAAGTTTACAGTAGTACAATACACCTTAGTAAGGTTGCCACCCATCTCGTTATCAGCAGGACACTCACGGTTTGAGCTACCTCATCCTGCTGCCCACTCTGTAAAGCAGTGGGACTTTAAAAGTCCCACTTTTCAATAACACTGAATCACTGTGGAAAAAATGTAAACACTTCTGTTTTTTCCATGGCAATTCGGTCACATCCCCAACAGTGACAAACCCAGACCTGCAAGCAGAGCTGTTCCCTGTTAGGTCCGTTGTTGTAAATTGTGCAGCAATTGGCTACAACTCATGAAGGAGGCAATGATTCAGCCAGGAAGAACACTACAAAGGTAATCTTTGTAGAGCTCTTCCTGGCTGAATCCAATGTCCCCACTTAAGAAATAAAAAAAAAAAACACAATAAAAGATAAATCCCAGTTTTCTGATAGCAGCTGTGTAAATGTTAATAAAAAAATGCTCTACAGCCACAATCTTTGAAAGTTTTTTTTCATGCTAATATAATATTGCAAGTTCTGATGTGCTATCTTTAACGTATCTTGCATGGAACTGTCAGTGGCTTTCCAATGAAGTGGGTGCTTATGAGTGATGTACCTAACCAGCTTAATGTAACGGAATGATTTAAAATGTGCTACTAATGGCATTATTGTATTGTAGTACTCCACATTGCTGCTAACTTAGTCGTTTGATTTGAGGGTCTTTGTTTATAATTTCTAATGTGTGATAAGCTTCTCTTTTGCAGCATTGCAGCATTCTTCAGCGGCCTGATTTGCTTTGGAATCAGATTCTTGAAGAGAAAATGGGAAAGGTGGTTTGTTGGACCTTAAATAGTTAAACCCATTTTTTTTAATAACCACGACCAGAACCAGCAAGTAAGCCAGCCGTCAAGCCATCAAGCCAGCCCATACCTCTGAACTCCCCAGATTTTCACAGAATGTCCAGTTTTTTTTTTGTCTCATATTTTTTGGTCTATTCATCATAAAATTTGTATTTTTCTGGAAATTCATTGGGAAGATCTGAGGACTGAAGTCACTAAATTATAACATACATTTGAGATTCAGACTTCAAATACTTCAGAAAATGTATGTTAACACAAACCTTGTTACTCAAGCAACTTTCTAAGCTTATAAGAGCACTATTTAAAATATGTCCTTATTTTTGAGGGATGGGAGCATGTTTAGTGGTACCCTTAACTGCATCTCCTTCACCACTGCTGTGGTTATGTCATGGTAGGGTTGTGGCTAGTGCCATATTGGCCACACCCCCATGCCCCACTTTGGCCTGCTTAAAAGGTGGCAACCCTACACCTTAGAGACTTCTGGAAAGGAATGCAAACTTAAAATTATTTTCTGCTTACAGTCTGAATAGTTAACTTAAAAAAATGCAGGTAGCAGTATCAATTAAAACTGCTACAGCCTATTTTCCAAGTCATATGGCCCTTATTTTCTTGGTGGGATCACAGATTGAGACTGTTTCGATGGTTTTATTCCCTTTGAAGTTATTGTCATGGTTGATGACAGCCAGATTCATGATATTGCAGAGGACCTGAACAAGGGTAGAGAAAGCAGGCAGATGGGTATTAAGGAAGGCTTGATAAGGCAGTAAGCAGCTCTTGCAATATAGTTAGTGTGGTAACTGCTGCAGATATATGGCTGAGGCCCAGCACTGGTCAGTGGGGTGAAGGTTTGCTGGTCGAAACAAGATGAAATGTTTAGTTGAAGTGCATCTCATCATACATTATTCAAATGTTTTACTGGGTTGCATGCAGAAAAGATCATCCAGGAGCCTTACATTATGCAATGTGATGGTCCAGAGTGAGCAAGATGTCACAGGTTTGGGAATATCCTGGTACTGAGGGGGAGAGGATACCACATATATGGGTGTGGTAGATCTGGTGCTTACTCAGTGGCCACATGATTAATAGTAATGCAATGAAAGAGTAGCAACAAGTCTAACTTAGGGTTTAGCGCCAGTAACTTGAATGGTTAAATTGAATACTGCTATCCTAATACTCCAGCAATACTCTTTACACAGAGTTTCACAATGAAGCCCCTAAACTGAGTTTAAGCCTAAGTGGTCGAGAATAAGGCAGTTCATGGTGCAAAATGTAGTGGTGACAAGGGGACTGTTGCTTCACTTTCCAGTACAGGTGGTGGTTCAGTGTTCTGGGGCAGCTAAGAAGAGTTAACAAGTTTCACAGGGTGAATACAGCAGCTCCTTTATTAATAGCACATACAAGATAACATGAATTGCTATGCCATTTGTCATGTAGAATTACTGATGTAGCAATTTACAGGTATAACAGGTGGCATCAGTTTTTGCGAGGCATTTGAGTGTGAAATGGTTTGTAGAGTTCTGATTTAAAGAATGGTAATGAGTACAGTCTGGTACCTATTTAGTTGGGGCAGTACACATCAGGGTGAGTTGCAGAAAAAGCACAATATGTTGAAGGGCACAATATGAGAGTAGTCAGCTGGCCATATAAGCATGTGGGGAGGGGGGACTAGCAACCGAGGGTAAGTAAAGAAGTTTCAAGGTTTTATGTATTTTATTGTATTTTGTTTATGGTAAGTAAAGAAGTTTCAAGGTTTTATGTATTTTATTGTATTTTGTTTATATCTTGTTTACCAGGGTAGAACACTGATCATAAATGACCAATGGCAGGCTTAGTCTAGGTTGTGCATTAAAATCAAAATTCTACATCTACA
Source organism: Protopterus annectens (assembly GCF_019279795.1). NCBI lineage: Eukaryota > Metazoa > Chordata > Ceratodontiformes > Protopteridae > Protopterus > Protopterus annectens. Next base: position 575,505,444 of record NC_056748.1, read on the forward strand.
AGGCATTAACATATAAAATACATGAATACAGGAAGCTGTACATATACATAAAGGTAAAAATATAGTACATGAATACTGGAAACTGCATTTACATGGAGGTTAACATAATTGTTGCAGTAAAAAAAATGGGAGATTGTATGGAAATCCAGGCAGCACAACACAACATTCAGAGTACAGCATATTCTATGACATAAAATGCTATTGCAGATTCAATTTCTCATTTTCAGCGGGACATGTTCAGGCAATTGTCATGAGCATACCCAAAGTCTTACAGGATTCCACAATACCTTTGAGATATGAAAAATGGATATGAGACATAATAGAGAAAGCATTGCATCCAACTACATGAGTACGGTATAAAAAATATATTCTCCATTTTATAGAAACAAGGGCTGATGCAGAATGGTCATTATCTATACCACAGCTATTAAGTTACATTTTTAGTTTAAAGAAGTTGAGTTAGACCAGGTGAAGTCTTGGTCCACATGTGGCACCAATTATGTGGTATCAAAGGGTGCGAGGGTGGCAGTACACCACACAAGCATTTTCAATTAGAAAGACGCTCCAATGTTGGGTAAGAATGGAGGTCAGGAGAACATATGTGCATCACTCCATCAAGCCGAGTAATTTTTGCATGGCTATGGGGAGTTCTGAAAGAGGTATGTAGTTTGAAGTATGAACTGTGGCTGTTTTAGACAATACAATTAATAGCATTTCGCGGCTCATTCTGGACATCTGAGATAGTGCAGTGCAATATGAGTGGCAACACTCTGTGGGTTCTAGAGCTCAGTGACATTAAGCTAGAGACTGACAGGGCAGGAGTTCATGTTATGAAGAGTAAAATGGACTAGTTAAGAAAAGGAGTATGGCAGAAGCTTGATCCTCCAAAGGATAGAGGTGTGGGACATAGTTAGATGGTTTAAGAAATACCAGGTGATGCGTCCGAGTGGTGATGCACTGTTCTTGTGTCACAGAGACTGTGCTCCCTTATCTAATTACCAATTCAAGACAGTCTTGAAAAAAACATGGTAAGGCTGGGTCTTGAAATTAGCAACTTAACAGCTCATTCCTTCAGAATAGGAGCCGCATCACTTGCCCAATCAAAGGGGCATCAGAAATTGAATTACTGCACTTATGTCAGAGATCGCAAACTTACAGATGATATGTCAGATCATGATGACTAATCAGCATTCTCTTTTGAAGGTATCATAAAGTAGCTGACATATGTGTGGCTTCTGAGGCATTCTTTCATGTACCATGCAGCCAGAGAATTGGGTAAATCTGGGTGGAACCTGGGTTTCAAAGAGAAAGAAATGCAGGTCCATTGGCTGGGAAGGAGGAACGTAGTGGTGGCACCTGCTGGCAGTTTTGAGAGTATTCTGAGTCATTACCTGAGTCATGTTTAATTGTATTAAATATGGGGGAAGTAATGTGACAAGCAGCCCATTGTTGTACCTCAAAAAAAAAAAGTCAATGGTCCAGGCAGATCAGACAGATTTGGCTGAACATTAAGCATGTGAAGTCAGGTATATGTCTTAGGCAAGTCCAGTAAGGAGCAAATAATGTCAGAGCAGTGAAAAGGACTTGGAAGTTGACCAACAGATTCATTGGACAACTGGTAAGAGAACTAGGGAGTTGGGTACTGCACCACACTAATATCAGTTCATCAGAACTGTACAGAAGTGATGGAGTTCACTTGTCACATTCAGAAACAAAGTTATTTATAGAAAACCTTAAAGAAGGAATGACAAAGTTATTAGATGTGCTTGGGGGTAAAGATGGCATGTAGGACAAGCCATCTTCCTGTGGCAGAAGGGAGGTCTTGGAAGACTAAATTTGCAAAGGAGTGCACTTGACCTGAGGAGGGATACTGGCTTGGAGAGCTTGTCCCTTTTGTGAGTGGGCCGCCCTATGTTATAGCGGGCAGACTTGGGGCCACAGCCTGGAGTCCCGCAAGTGGCAGATCCCCTTCAGCCGCTGGTATCTGTCTGAAAGGTGACATTGGACTGTCTGTGTTTGGTTGTAGATCCCTTCGGCCATTGGTGTTGGTCGAGCATTTACAAGGACTACATTGGTATGTTATGGCCTGGTTGATTAGATTTGACTTTCTTCCAAGTTCTTCCCTTTGTGCACATCTGAATATTCTTGGCTGACATTGATTTGATTGACATTGACTTATGATCTGGCACTACTTTGATACCTAATTTGCTTGGCGTAATAAATATATGGCTGTGGCCATTTCTTCCAAACAGGTGTGTGGTGTGATTTGTAAAATGATTTGCATGCTTATTTTCATCCATATCAATCATCACTGATGCTCTCGTGACAGGGGATATAGCTGGAAATTATGCATTCCTCGGTCCACTTACCTAATATAACAAATAATTAAATAAATAAAAATATATTTTCAGAAATAGTTACAAGTGGGGTTGGTGTGTCAGTAGCACCACATTTAAAGAGAGGCCTGAGATTATTACTATTATTATTACTATTACTATTGTTGAGCATTCTGAAGAAATTCAACAGTTTTATGTGGTTTTATTGAAACACATTGACTGCATCAAGGTATGAAAACGATCTGATTAAGGAACTCCAACCATTCAGATCAAGTGCAGGGGATGACTGGAAGTTATATGAAATGAAAAAATATAACGGAGGTTAGAAATTTTTTCTTCTCTTTTTGGCTGTCCAGTATTCCTACAACCATTAAGTACAGTCCCACTGAAACATTTGTGCACTTCTTTATTGCATCTGCAGACATAGAGCATGGAGGTGGTGAGAGATGAGGACTGTGATGAGTCACGAGACCTTACTAGGCTTCATGACTCAAATGACCCTGTGTCTTAGTAACATGGTCTGCTCAGTTCCAGCTGCGAAACCTTCCAAAGACACTGAGTTGTGCAGAGTACTTAACTTACAAAGGTATGTTCTCTATTTTTTTTAAGGAATCTTAACCAAGATAGAGCACTGATCCACGTAGAGCATTTTCAGCCTGAGCATGATGGAAATACAGGCAAAAAAATAATAATCAACATTAATTCAAAGTAGTAATATAAAGACAGGCATGCAAAGAGATATAAATAAGGATAATATATGGCATAAATGAATACAGTCATAAGTAGATGGACACAAGAATTTAATCAGTAAAATTAGTAAGAAGAATACTTGGATACTATATGATGCTATGACAGTGTAATGTTTCTATGGAGAAAATAAGATACAGCGAAAATTGTACTTACAGTATGTACTACTGCTGGGCATTGCATATGAAGGAATGTAAGGAGTAAGTCAAATGACAGGAAGAAGGGAAATGGACAGAGAAAAGAGAGCTAAAAAAAGTAGGGGGGCAAGGGGGAAGTGTGAAGCTATTTTAGCCAGGTTCAGGACATCCGAGCAATACTACTTGAGTTTGGGAACATACTTACTGTTAAGTCAGAGTGCTTCCACCTGATGAAGCACTATGTAGACACAGGACCTCAGTGGCTCATCAAACAAGCCCCTTGTAGTGTGTCTGAGTGAGTTAAACAGAACCTGAAAGAGGAGCTACAACAGATGAAGGATCTGGAATAATCCAGGAATGTAATAGTTTACTTCTGTTTTAAAATGTCTTAGGACAACATATAAACTAATGAATAAACATTTATTTAATATGCAGTAATAGCATATATTCCTGATACCTAATCTGAAATGGTCTTAAATCCAGGAATCTGACATGGAGGGGAGGATTGGGGTGGTAGTGGGTGAGTCAACTGGGAGCCTCACAAAAAATGGTCAAAATTGGCCTCCACAGTTACTAAGGACAGCAGTGGCCCAAATATAAGCTGCAACTATATCATGGCAGTAGATTAGCAAGGCATGTTATCTATTTTAAGATGAAAAAGTCAAGAAAGTGCAAAAATTACCACTGTACTCTAAGAAGCCAGTAAGTATATCACTGTTCCCACTAGTCAGTTTGCCTATGCTGTCTCATATTCTGTGTGACTGTAGACCTGTCCTTGTGGTGCCACTTTATATAGGGAAGACAAGGAAACAGCTATAGACATGCATTAATGATCCTCTTAAATGAACAATAACAAAACAAACATATGCAGCAATACAGACAGATAAAGCTCCTCTTTTCCTAGATCTACATTAATTTGGTTTCTTGGCAGAATAACATATGAAAGATCTGTGACTGATTTACAAGGACACTGAAGGAGGGCTCATCAGTAGATACAGTCTGAACCACAGTAATGCCATTTTCAAGTTAGAATGAAGCTTGACTGCAGTAGAGGTGAGCTGAGTACATCTGGCAACCCAGCTGAAGGAGCTGATGTCAGGGTGAGAAGAATGAAATGGCAAAACTTGCTAACCTTGCTATGGGGGTGGAGGGTCCTGAGATATGCTGTAAGCATGCCAAACATGTCACAGACTCTAGCGGGGACCAGGATCATTAACATGGGAGGCAGCCAAATTGCATGGTGAGTGGAATAAGAGAGAGAGAGGCATCACCACGCAGGTGAAGGTGACGCCCTTCTAACACCTTTGGTTGCCCTCTCACATTAGGCTGCCCAGCATATCAGGAAGATTAAGCTGTATCCATTGAAGATGGCTTCACTCCTGTCTGCCTCCCATGCTGTAGTTTCCACTATTTTCTCCTCCACCAGTTATCCGGGGCCTCTGGTAGCCCATGGTCTGCTTGAGTTGCAGTGGGCAGAAAGAGCTGGAAAACTGAAATGATTATTGGGCATCCAAATCCCAAGCTGCATTAAGAAAGGAACTAAAAAAACAATGCCTTTTTCTCTAACATGGATAATATCATTACTTATAATATTTCTTTAGCTACTTGACAGTGATTATGTTTTAGCTGCATCCATCTGTCCATCACATTTCACTGTTTATATCACAGCAGAAACAGTAACAGCCTAAAGGTTTGCATTCTTACACTTGCACAATTATGTATAAATATGATTGTGTCTCAAGTCACAGCCAGCTTTGTTCTTAACATGGATGCCAAGATTAACCTTTTGAGCTTCACTCTCAGGGTCAATGTCTTGGCACTCAAGGTCAATGTCTTGGCATCCATGTCTCAAAAACATAATATGCTGGTTATAATTGGAGACCTGATCATAATCCTCTCTGTTGATGACTATAACTTTCAAATCAATTACTGCATAAACCTTCCCACCAAATGTCAAAACCTCCGTATATATTTACATTGAAAATGTGTACAGTCTTATTAGTACATTCCTGTATAGTTTGTATCACCTATACATACACATATATAAATACCTGTGCATTATCTATGGCATTCGTCGTAATTAAATGGGATACCTGAATGACCCCACTGACACACTTATCAAATGTATAATTAAATATGTAAAAAATCAAGGTACAAGAAAAGCAATGCCACTGAGTAAACAGCAGACTGCCTGGACGTACTCAGTAAGTACTGGAAGTAGGGGCACAAAGAGCAGTGGGCTACATCACAATAGATTACTTCATTTTTTGTTGTATGGAATCACTATGACTAATGCTATAGAAACTATGCACAGTGAAACCAACCTACTTAGCAAAAGCTAAGCTGGTGTCCTAGTCAACAGTAAAGAGCTCTCCATGTGTGTCACAAATGCAGGAAAGACCCTAGAACTGAATGAAATCCTTCCTTCACGAAAGATGATGTGGACGTATAAAGAGAAGGTGACTGGCTTTAACAAATGCCAAAACACCTGGTGTCATTTTAGGGGGATCTACTATACAACAGCATGGGATGAGATACTTGACAGCTGTACTTAATTTGCTAATACGGATTTCACCTCTCATTCCAAGACTTATGCATACTGGCAAAAGCTTTTGCTGCCCCCATTGTACCTTTTTTAGGTAGAGTTCAGCTGATAGACCTCCTGTCCTAACTTCTAAAACCAATCAACCAGTGAGCTATATCAAAGTGCCTTTACTTAATGCTTGACATCTAAACAACAAACTGACGGACCTTGAGATCCTCTTGGCTTTGGAGCACATCCATGTATGTGTTGGTACACCAACCTGGTTTAAGCACCCAGTATCTGGGTTTTGTGTTTATCACTCATTTAGACCTGATGATAACTGTGGTAGTATATCCATATTTGTTAGAGACTGTATTACCTCGAGATAGATACCTAGAGACTCACAGGCAAAGCCTATAGTGACTCAAATCATGCTAAATAAAATCATCTAAAAGATCACAGCATGCTACAAGACCCCCCCTATATCTCCACAAAACCATGCTACATTCCTAAATATTCTCAATGAATTCCCCATAAGTAGAAATGCTGTTATCCTAGATGATTTTAACTACTCAGTGATTAACTGGGGGACCTATATCACCAATGCAGGATCTGTACAAATGTTCTTAGAGTTCATAAACAAGAACTCCTGGCCAGAGTGTTAATGAACCCAATAGAGAACAGAATATTGTCTACCTGTTCATAACAAACATAGCATCTGTATGTACCACCACCCAATGTATTCCCTTCACTGATCAAATCAGACTACAAATTAGTAATTTTATCCATGAAAATCTCCAAATAATCAGAAAAAAGTCACAGAATTTAAGGACTTTAAATGTGCAAAACTCCTGAAATTCTATGAAGAAATCTCTAAATTCATGTATAAAGTGCAGTTGTGTAAAACACCTTACCACGAAAGGACAGCAGATATTTAGATTATCACTGGCTCAGTAACCTTAGCTATATGGGTTATATCCTGCTAAGGATATAACAGCCAGCCAGCTTCTAAAGCTTAATCGCACATTCCCTGCACCCAAATCATTAAACAGATCAAGCCAAGTTGAAGAAAAATTGTAGTTTGGGCACCAAGCCCTTCAGAGTTTTCATGCCAAATTAGAGAAGAAGCTCAGCGTCCTGAAAGAAGCCAAAGTTAGGAAAGGAAAAATAAATGTCCTCACCTTGGCAACAGAAGCATACAAAAAACAGGGGATGGGGGAGGGAATAGCTACTGCAGCAGTGATCACTGAAACATCTACTGTTATGGTACATTTACTTACACAACTGTACTATGCTCATTGCTTGATCATTGCTGCAGTAGACCACCATAGCTAAAACTGACTGGGAGGAGGAAGGATGAGCGTCTAACAGCCCCTGAAGAATGTTCCTAGCAAAGCCTGGCCTAGACCCAGAGAAGAATTCTTGTTTGCAGTACTTTTTAAAGGAATGTACAGAGGACAAATTTGCTGCGTTTTAGAATACTTCCTATATCCAAACCTTTCCAAAAAGCCACAGATGAAGCCAAGGCCCTGGTAGACTGAGCCTTGACCCTTCCTAGAATTGCCTTATTATGGTAAGTATAACAAAAGTAATAGTATGAGACAACTATTTGGAGACAATCTGCTTTGATACATGTTGTCCTTTCTTCTGACCTTCACAGGAAATGAACACCTGATGAGCGTTCCTGAAAGTTTTAGCTCTGTCAAGACAATATCCGAGTTGTATGGAGACATCCAGACTATGACGTGTCTTTTCTCCATCATTTTTAGGTTCTGGTAAGAAGACAAGTAGATGGATGGCTTGGGTCAAAGTAAATGTGGACTCCACTTAAAGCATACTTTAAGGATTAGTTCTTATGGAAACCCTATCTTTGTGGAAAATGAGATAAGGTTGACCCACTTTAACAACCTGCAACTCAAATAGTATTGTTGCAGAAGTCAGAGCAGTCAGTAAAATTGTTTACAATGTTAAGAACCTCAAATCAGCCAGTGGAGCTGGTTGGCACCAACTAGAAAACATTTTCTGTTTGTTAATATATGATTGCCTGGGATTATTATTATTATTATTTTTTGCCTCTTGTAATACCTGCTGTACTTTGTCAGCATATTAGTGACTAAAAGGTGTACAAACTCTGTCATCCAGGCAGTTAGTTGAAGTCGTTTCAAGCTGGGATGTATCAAACACCTGCTGTCTTGTGTGAGTAAACCCAGTCTGCGAGGAAGCTTGTGGTAAATCCCCTTGGCCATTTCCAAAAGAAGGGAGAACCACTTTTGCCTGGGCCAGAAGGGAGTACCGCTACAATCTATGGAGAGTCCTTCTGAACCTTCAGAATGAAACCTGGACATTGGAGGAAAAGTATGCAGGAACATTCCTGTGCAAGAAAAAGAAAAATCATCTGTTTTCTAGGCTTTCTGACATGGAGTCCTAAAGCAAAATTTTGCCAAATGATTGTTGGGACTGGTCTGCCACAGTGGTTTGCTTTGACAGGATGTAAAATGCCTGTCAAGTGAGACTAAGCTGGAAAACAATATACCAGGCTGCCATGGCTTGTCTGCACAGATTGTAAAATGTGGTTCCCCCCTGTTTGTTTAAGGACCACGTTACAGTGGTGTTGTCTGTAATCATTTGTAATAGTCCTGGGCACACAGATGACTGAGAATGTTGACAGTATGTGTAATTGCCAGCATCTCTTATGTGTATGTGCTCTGGCCTAAGATCCTTCATTTTTATTCCTGTAGACGGTTTCCCAAGCAAAGCCTGTTGTTGCACACTTTGCTGGAACTGGAAGGGAAAATGGGAGACCTGGATTCAGATAAAATTGCTCTCTCTACCAAAGACATTTCCTTCTCACAAAACCTAAAACAAGAATTTAGAATGTCATGGAATGTTGATGTTGGGACCATATTGAGTTTAGGTACTACTGAATTGTTCTCATGTAGATCTCGCTAGAAGGATCCTAAGAATCATGGATGCCATGAGTCCTAGTATCCTGAGAAATTCCCTTGATGAGACTTTTATTTGTGTGAAAACTCAGGAACAGATCTAGATATAGATCCACTTTTTCATGTGGAAGAAAAGCTCTTTCAAGTGAGTTATCTAGGAGACACCCAGGAAAACAATCTTGTGAGAAGGAATCAAACAAGACTTTTGGATGTTCTCTTGAAACCCTACTCTTTGCAGGAGATGTCTCACCTAAGTGAGAGATTCCTGATACTCTGAAAAAGACTTTGCAAAATAAGTAAGTCATCTAAATAATTAAAAAGTGAATACTTTGCATTCTGCAGTAGGCTATCACTGGAGCTAGACACTTTAAATACACTTGGAACTGTGAATAAACCAAAGTGTAAAGCAGAAAATGGAAAGACTAATCCAGACCTACACCTTAAGGAATGTTTGAAATCTGCTGCCTCCCTACGATTGCTTAAGTTACTTACTAATAGCTTGCTATATCTGCTTATTTTTTTTTACGTGTGTGTGTGTGTGTGTGTGTGTGTGTGTGTGTGTGTGTGTGTGTGTGTGTGTGTGTGTGTGTGTGTGTGTGTGTGTGTAAAATGTTGCAGAGATAGCATTAAAACCCTTGACAAATTTGGAGATGGAAGGCTGAAAATCTGTGAAACTCTGAGTCAGATTCCCTCTCTCATAGCACTTTAATGACATCTGCAACAGATGGTTCAAAGACTATTGCACTGTCTATGTGAGAATTCAAAATTTCAGCTTTAACATCTTTAGGGACAATTTGAGCAAGCAGTCAAGTACACTTCCTCAAAATGGTTTCAACATCTCTGGAAGTGGCACCAAGTGCAACATAAGCACATTTCAAAGAATGTATAGTAACTTGAGACACAGAAGCAATAACATTACCCAAAGATGATTTTTCTTTAGATGATGGGAAAGATGTCATAATGTTCCTCACATTCTCATAAAAGGCAAGCATGAACTTTAACATGTCAGCTTGGCTACTGAGTATTCTAAAGTAAGGGTTGCAGAAGAATACACGTTATTATTTATAATTTATTGTCATTAGTTTACAGAAAAAGCCTGAATGGGCCCATAGGGTAGCTATTTTTACGGGGGAAGCCTGGGCAAGAAACACTCCACGCTACATCACAAAAACATTTTACAAATATACAACATAAAGTTATTGCAAAAGACATTTTCCATTACATACTCATATTGACATTTTACATTAAACACAATACGATAATAAAACATTTGCTTACAAATATTTTACAGCAGCAAAAACATTTTCTATATGAATAGTGAGTAATAAAGGAGATGACTAGGAGATGTTAAGAAGGACATGTTTCTGTTGAGCCATAAAAACTTTGCATGTGCAGTAGAGCAAAAGTATGTATCAGGAATGGGGTAAAACTTCAGAGGTATTATTACGTGGATATAGGAAGGATGAGAAAGTAGTTCATCTTTGAGAAGCGTTAGATTATATGGAAAAATAGTTATATGAAAGTTGGATAAGAATGACAGAGTAGAAATGGACAGAATGGGGTATGTGTGGAAGGAAAATTGGAATTTTATGGTATGAAAGGGTCAGCCTGGGTTGCAGCAAGAGCAGAGATGAGTTAAAAAGGAAGTCTTTTAGATCATGTTTAAAAGTTAGAGTTTGTTCAAGTGTCGGCTATAAAGAAAGAGTAAAAGCTTTGCCCTGCACTTTTATTAGATTTATGAATAGAGAGGAGTTATTTGTCTTCTAACTGGACAGATAAGTGGTAGTTATGGAGAAGGGATCTCAGGCAGGACAGGATGATGGCTTATGTACAATTTTATGTATTTCCAAACCTTTCAAATGTTTCCCATCCTTTTCAGAAAGAGAGGGATTGGCATTAGCCAGATGTTTAGCAGCAGCTGGGTTTACCAGAGAAATCACTGCTGGGTCTGATCTGGGATTAGAAAATAAAAAAAGAATTATAAGACTAAGGAACCGTATACAATACATCTGCTTTCCTATGATCAGCAGTCTGGCTGTCAGGCACGTCTCAGGTTACAATGCATACATTCTCCAATGCTGGAAGAACAGTAGTAATTGGAGTAGGTTCAGGAATTTCCATTTGCAATAAATCATATTTCTTAACGGACAATGCAAATTCATTATGCTCACACTGACACAAGTGATTCATTCTGGATATGGCAATGAAAAAGAAAATCCTTCTAATGGACTGTCAGAAGAAAAAAACCCTCTCAGGATCAGAATCAGAAAAAGTTGTTCCTTCAAAATCATTTTACTGTTCAAAGTCTTGAACATCTTCAGACAGTGATAAATTCCTTTTTCTCTTAGCAAAAATCACCAGAACTTTTGGGTCAAGAACCTGAACTAAGCCCTGAGCTAAGCCAATAAATCACTCCCTGCTAAAGTAACATAGACAGTCATGGGTAAATATCTGATGTTTTGCTTCTTTTCGCCAGGATTTTCTAAAGAAGCATACCTACATTTGACAAGCAAAACCTCCCTAAGGACAGGCTTCCCAATCTGGCTAGGCAGGGAGATATTCCCCTGGCCCATTTTCCAAGACCAACAAGTGTGGTTTGCCTAAGGCACTCCAACAGCTGCACAGGCCATGTCTAATTACCCTCTATGGTGGCAGTAGGGAGTACACCAGAGGGAGCCAAGGAAAATGATGGATGTTCTGAGGAACCAGTAGTGTCACAGCAGCTGAAGCAATTTAATGGCCACCTGAAGTGGCAAAGACTGCTTGGAAACTATTTTCTTTTTGAGGCTGGAAGGAGGAAGAACCATAGAATCATTAGGTTATTCCACAAGGAAGGCAAAAAGATGCATTAATCTTGGTGAAACCTGGCAGCAATAGTTGGTGAAATAGGTACCTATTTAAAAAGTTGTTTTTTCCACCAAAACACAGTGAGAAGTACATCCTGAGCAGGATATAACACTTACCGTAGCTCCCAAAAGTAATCTAACCCATTTTTACACACAAAATATTAGTTTTAAATACAATTTTAATTACTTTTTTCCTCAAAAGTCGAAAGTAATGCTCCTAGTAAAAAATGGTAAAAAGACACAACTTTTATTAATAACACTTTTTACTAGCTTAAAATAAACACTTTTATAGAAAAAGTAAACTTTTCTGACAAAAATAAGATGTGGAATTTTTTTTTTCCTGAAGGGAAAATACAGTTGTGTAAGTACAACATATCATAGCAGTAGATGATTGAATTTCTCACTGCTTCAGTGGCCTATAGCTATCTGTGTTATATCATGCTCAGGATGTAACAGCCAGATAGTCTTCAAAAGGCTTTGGCTACCCTCTACATGTGCACCCAGACTGCTTTGTCTCAAGATCCACAGGGAGAAAATAGTCTGGGCACCAGCTTCACCATGACTTTTTTGACTCCCAAACAGGAGAGAGCCTACTTATCCTGAAACACAAAACAGTTAGGAACACATAACCTTTTTCACAAAAAAGTAACTATATGCACAAAAAAGAAGGATGGAGGGAGGATGTGGTTATTGCAGCAGTAAGGAATTTGAATATTTTATTTTTATTTATTTAATTTATTTATTTAACATTTGTTTACCAGTAAAGCCTGGCTTGGAATGAATCCAATTTTCAGTGGAGGCCAGGGGAGAAACACTCCAGATGTAGGTCTTTATAACATAGGAGGAAACCGGAGCACCCAGAGAAAACCAACATTGAACCTTGAATTCGAAACCCCATAGAATATCTATTGTCATTGTAGGCACAATTTACACAACTGTGCTGTTTCATCATTCTCCCTGAAGCAGCAGCCCATATGTCTGCTACAGTGATAATGATGATAGGCCTACAAATGCCCTATACTGACCGCCTCAAAAAACTCCAGCTTTACTCCGTAGCATATCGCCTACTCCGAGGTGATCTCTGCCTAACATATAAATCTATGTCAAACCCAGAGCTGTTGGACATGCTACACCTAAAGAAATCCCAGTCCCTCCGAGCTACATGATCTAGGGACCTAAACTTTGTCACCACAATAAACAGGACATGCTGGAGGGATAGATTCCCATCCCAGAGACTTCCCATACTCTGGAACAGGCTACCCATCTATGTCAAGCAAAGTTCTTCATTAGCACTCTTCAAGAAAAACCTTGATGAGTGGATGGGAAATAGGAAATACACCCCAGGATCACTTCTGTGTCTCTGCTCGACAGTGGCACAGGAAAATAACTTTCTTTGGTGGCGTAAGCCAGGAAACCTTGTTGGCTAGGCTTACATAGGCCCTTGGGCCAATAGCCTAGTACCTACCTATGAACCTATAGCTATTTTGGTAGATTCCCATAGCTTATCCATTTTGAGAGGAGGAAGAATTATTATCTAAGAGCCCCTGGAGTATGGACCTAGCAAAGCCAGTCCTAGACCTAGAAAAAGAATCCAGTTTGTAATTATTTGTAAAAATATGTACAGGGTGCCAAGTAGTTGCCTCTAGAATGCTTCTACAGTCCACCCTTTTGCAATATGCCATCAAAGAAGACAAAGCTCTAGTAGAATGCAGCTTGATTTTGTCTGGAATAAATTTACCATGATGGGAATAACACAAATCAATAGCAAGAGGCAACAATCTTGAAGTAGTCTGTTTTAACATGGGTTGTCATTTTTTGTTCCATCATAATAAAATAAACAGTTGTTCAGCTTTCCTAAAAGACTTTGTTCTGTTAAGATAATATCCAAGTTGCTTATTTACATCCAAAATATGGACAATCTTTCTCCCTAATTTTTAGGTTCTGGATAGAAAGCTGTGAGATTGATGTCTTGATTCAATATAAACTCTGAAACAACATTTGTCATAAATGAGGGATTTGTTGTGAAAGTAACCCTTTCTCTATGGAAAAGCAAATAGGGCTCACCGACCATGACAGCTTGCAACTGAGATATACTTCTTGCCAAAGTCAGAGCAATTAGTAATACAATCTTCCAAGGTATGAGCCATAAATCAGCCAAATGAGCTGTTTCAAAGGGAAACAAAGTTAACATTTCCAACACAAACTAGAAAAAAGCAAAGGTTCACCAACCAGAAGAGCAACAATTAGCAGCAAAGGAAGAGAACCACAGGTGCTAAATCCAGTAAAATATCGTTTATTGGTAAGCGCTTTTGTCAGGTTTAAAATCCTAATTTTAAACCTGACAAAAGTGCTTACCAGTAAACGGTATTTTACTGGATTTCCAACATAAAGTTAAGACCCTCAGTAAGTGACGCCTGTTTCCTTGGTAGTCTTACATGCAAAACCCCCTTCAAGAATTGCTTGAGAAAAGACAGAATTTATCATTTTAAAACCAAATTAAAAAAATTAAAAAAGAGAAAAGACAGAAAAGGAAAGGGTGATCTATAGGTAGACATACTGAAATGGCAGAAAGATGACATTGACAGAGGAATAAGACAGTAACACACACAAACATTTAAGAACTAGTGATACATAATCTCTGATTAGGCCCTTGTTATCAGTGTGGCACCAACAAGAAAATCTTGTACACTTGCTAACATAAGATTTTCTAGTAGCAAGTCTTCTTGCTCCTTTAATACTTACTGCACATGCTCATAAAGAAGATGCCTAAAAGGCACCAATATTGATTATTCAGGAAGTCAGTTGTAATTGTTTGAGAGTGGATTGTATCAAGCTCCCTTCCATTAGCTAATTTCATAAGAATGAATAACTACTGTTGCTTGAGCCAGAAGGCAGTCACCACAATATTCTTTAGAGTGACTTGCTGAATTTTCAGAATTAACCTGGATATCAGTGTAAAGCATAGAAATGCCTAAGGCTTGCCTGCAAGGAGTCCTGATGCAGAATTTGTTGTCTGTTTTGAATTCCTGGCAGACCCCCCTCATTCAATTTCCATCCATGAGGATCTGTCCAGGTCCTCCTCAGCCTCTCTGCCAGAACATTTTACTCTGATAGAATGTAGGAAGTGTGGAAGGTTAAATAATGCTTCAGAGCAATCTCCCATAGCCAGCCTCTACAGATTGTAAGATCTGGTGCTCCCCTGTTTGTTTATTTATCACATCACTGTGGTGTTGTTTGTAATCACCTGTAGAAGTCCCAGGGACCACAGATAATGAAGATACTCTATAGTATGGATCACAGCTAACATCTCATTGACATTTATGTGCCTTGGCCTGTGTTTTGTTCCAAAAACTCTGCACTTTTACCCCATATAAACTGCCCTCAAGCAACATCTGAAGAATCTGCTGTCCCTGGTTGATCTAAGGATCAAAGAAGGAATAGGAGACCTGGATTCAGAGCAATCTGTTGTTTCCACCACAGCAGTTCTATCTTCACAAAACCCAAAATTAGAATCTGAACTTCCAACAATGAGAATTTTGGGTCCACGTTGTTTTTATGAACCACAGGATTTTTTTCTCATGTGTAATCTGGCAAGAGGAATCATGAGAATCATGGATACCATGAACCCTAGAAGGACCAAATAAAACTTCTTTATCATAGTAGAAGTCTGAGACTGATATGAGAAGCTTGGGAAGATTTCTAGATACAAGTTCATTTTCTCCTGGGTTAGGAATGCTTTTTGCATGGAAGAATCTAGTAGGCATCCTAGAAACACAATACTGTAAATAGGAATTAAGGAGGATTTTTGACTGCTGATCTGAAAGCCCAGATTGAGAAGATTTGTAACCAATGAAAGGGATTTCCTCCAGGAAAAAGACTCTGCTAAAATAAGTAAGTCATCTAAATCTGGAAATATGTGAATGACCTGCAGACTGCAATGAGCCATCACTGGATCTAGACATTTTGTAAACGCCCTTGGAGCTGTAGATAACCTAAAAGATAACTCAACGAACTGATAATGTGAGCCAAACCCAGAAAGTCTGAGGAAACCTGTAAGCTCTGAGGGAATATGAATGTGATGAAAAGTATATTTTAAGTCTAGAGTTACCTTGCAAACTAGAAGAAGAATGAGAGGTAACAGGCTATGTAAGGTCAATATCTTGAACTTTGTTACTTTCAAAAAACAAGATGAAAAATGATAGGTTAAGCACTGGTCTTTGAGAAGGATCCTTCTTTGGCATCAGTAGCATTCTGGAATTGAATCTTTCTCTGCTTTGGTTTTTGAGACATTGGTTCTATGACCCCCAAGGAAAGCATATAAGGAACCTCAGGAAAACATTCTGTGTTGTTTGGAGAATGGGGTGGAGAGTATTCCCTGAGAAGGAGGTATGTCAATCCAGAGCCATTTGTAACCCTCCAGAACTACTCTTGATACCCACTTTTCTGAAATAATCTGTTGCCAAGTAAGAGCCAATTTTTGGGACAGATTTGAAGGGGGAGAGGCATGGGGAGGTAAGGGGAGAAAGAGTGCTGTTACAGTCATTCTGAGATAGAGACCTGTCCCTTTTTCTGAATGGATCACTGCTTTTCCATGGATCTTTTCTGCCATTAGTTTTTGATCCCTGGAAGCTTACAAGGATTGTTTGTCTTTGTTTTTGAAAAAAAAAGAATAAGGGTTTCTGGAAGATTTATGGAAAGGGGGCTGAAAAATCTTAGTAATGCCCTGGATCAATGTACGTATTTAATCAAACTATTTGAATAACTGAGTAGCAGAAGGACCAAACAAAACTTCTTTATCCATAAGAAAATTAGAAATGTCAGATTTCTGATTATTTACCCTGATAAAATGTTTCATCAAAGTAGCAATAGTTGTAGCCCTGAGCACAGAGTTAGCACAACCATACACACTTTTTAAATAATGTTTTAGACACTTGAGAAAGAGTAGCAATAATAGGATTCAGGCAGCACCTACCTTCTGAGGATAATGTGGCAGAAATGTTCTTCAGATTGTCCACACAAGAGAGCAAGTACTTCAACATAGGAGCCTGGTAGTTCAGGGTTCTTTTTTTAACACCTTTATTAAATTATCATTTATGAGTAAAAGCAAACATACATTAACAGAAAAGAACACAAACTATATTAATATATATTTTTCTTTTTAAATACATTGTTCATTACACATCTTTTCTTTCTTTATAACTATCATCAGTCCAACATTACATAATTTGCTCAGTTCCTGCCTTCCTTAAAATCTCACTCCTCTTCCTTCAGAACATTATTCTGCATGTATTGTTCCCGCAATTTTCATGTATTTCTTTAGCTTTTCTCCTTCCCTTTTTAACAGTTCTCTTCCAGTTCTTTTATTTCTTTTATAATATTCAATACTTCAAACATAGTTGGTTTAGATTTTGATTTCCATTTTCTAGTAATTGCTTTTGTGGCAGTCAACAGAATTAAACTTAACAAGGCCTTGCTATATCTAGGCAATTCACATTCTGTGTCCCAGCTCAAAAAAGTCACTTTCTTAGTTACAGCCACTTGTTCACCCAATAATTCTGTAAGGGTACTCCATATGAAATTGCTTAAATCTGGAAACTCATTACACTCCCAGAATGTATGCTCCCATTTACCCATTTCCTCCCCATCAGATCGCCAACATTTGCTATCTACCTGAGGAAAAATTCTTTGAAGTCTGCTTTGGGTATAAAAATACCTATGCAAACACTTCCAAGTAAAAATCCTACACCTTCTGGACTTTTCTACATACTTAGGAGCCACGCATATGTCCTCCTATTGTTCCCTTGTAAATTGCTTTTCCAGTCACTCTTCCCAAGGTACTTTTTAAGGCTAGAGTTGAAAAATTAAAAACTCTCTTTCCAAATCTGTCAAAGGATTTACTATCTTTATCTATAGGAGAAGGATTAACCTTATCCAGAATCTTGCCAGCAGTTGGAGAAGAAACAAAAATAGCTGCTGGTCAGACATGAGGTGAGAAAACAAATACTTGTTGTACTGGGGAACCTCATAAAGTCTATATATGTTTTTAGGGACTGAAGAATGTCTATCAGGATTATTGCAAGCAGAATCAAAAATATCCTCCAAGGCTGGCATAATAGGAGGAATAGGTGTAGCATGTGTCATATCCACTTGTAACATATCATAGTATCTCCTTAAGGAGTACATCCATTTGTTCCCACAGAAAATATATTATTCATTCCAAGAAAAAGAAAACTCCTCGATAGGAAAAACTGAGAAAATACTCTCCTCAGAATCAGAATCAGGTGCTTGTGAGAAAAATATAGAAGAAACCTGTTATTATCAGAATGTTTTGTTAAAACATAATCTGAATTTGTGGAATTAAGAATCAAGTTTAAATTTTCCTGCTTTTCTAAAGGATTCCAAACCTGTAATAAACATTTAGCCAAGATAAGTAATTCATATTTATTAACAGACACAATGTTTTTAGATGAACTGCGTCTGCCCTGCTGTTTCTTTTTTTAGGGAGATCCCTAAAAAGAGACTGACTGAAGGATGACACTTCAACCCAGGAAACAGGCCTCTTACCCATGCCACCCCTGGAAGAACCTCCCAGAGAAACTCCCATACCCAAAGAAGATGGTTCTCCCATGCCAAGTATGGACACTGGAAAAGCTGCAGAGGACATGACAGAATGGACTACACCAAGGGGTCTCAGAGAAACCAGTGACAGGTCTGAGGAACATGCTGTGGCCAAGAGTCATTCACCAACATGTTGAGGTGTAGACTGAATTTGTGGTGCATGCAAGTGCTGTTTAATTTGCCTTTTCTTTTTAGGTATAGTGAGAGGAGAAACCACAGGACTGATAATTGTATGTATGTTCCTAAATAGGAAGAGGCCAGTTTGTTGTTAAGCAGTGCTGGAACAATTTGGCTGGAAGGTAAGCTGTCACTGTAGTCTTCATAAACTATACATAAATGTATTACTTCCTACACAGTCCCCCAAATATCACAAACTAAATGCACAAGCATTGCACTTTAGTCCCCAACAGTGCATTAGTCCCTTTTTCACAGAAAGTGTCACTGAATTAAGTAAAAATGAAGGTAAGTTGTCACAAAGAATACACAAGTATCAAAATATACCTACAATCCCTTTAAACATATAATTTCTTCATTTCACTCATATAAAGTACAAAAGCAGCATATTTTCTCACAAAAGCGATCCAGACCCAATTAATTAGGCCCAGCTACTAAAACCAGTTTATCTGCTAAGATATTTCCACTACAATGTCAACACATTAAATTGCTGGTATTCTTAGAGATCTAGTCCCAGTTCCATTCAAAAAATAGAACAATTATCATTTTTTTGTGGAAGGGTTTCCCAAAGGGGACGTATCTCCCAAAAATGGAAGATGAGAGCCAGCCACTGATCCTGTGAAGTTCAAAGGTGCTCTTTCAAAAGTACTGAAAAAAATTGGCACCCTGGATGCTGTTTTCTCCTTCTGGATCTCGAGACTCAGCAGCCAGTGGACAACTGTGGACAGGAGCTAGAGACTTTTGAAGATTGGCCAGCCATTATATCTTGGTAAACATATAACCCAAATAGTGAAAATGATGAGTATTTTACCTGCCCAGCAATGGAGAAGTGTTATCCAACTGTTGATCCTCAAAAGCCCAAAAGAGGAGTGCTTTCCAGTGACAGGAAAGCTCTGAAGGGCTAAGCACCTAAACCTTTCTTTTTGTTCGGCTCTACTCAAGCAGATTAATGGATTGGGTATATGGGAGGTTCTCTAAAGCTATGGAAGACGTTTGACTGTTATATCCTTAGCAGGATAGAGCCCATATAGCTAAGGTACTGCAGCAAGGATCAAATGAAGGACATCAGTATTACCCATAATGGTGATACTGCAAAATGTTACACTGACAATTCCTACTTTCAGCTAGAGAAATGTATTAAATTTACAGTCCCTAACAGATTCAAGCAAATGGGTAAATTTAAAAACAAACCAATGTGGTAGTCCACAAGCATTAATAAACTATATGATATAAGGAAGAAACTCCTAAACTTATATAGCATAAAGTACAGTTTTGTAAGTTGCAATCACTGTAACAGTAGATGTCCCAATTACTCAATGCTGCAGTAGCCTTTGGCTATATGGGTTGTATCCTGCCTAGGATAAAGTAACCTTCCAGTTTCACAAAGCTCTGGCTCCCTCCCACACTTTCACTCTAACTGCTGACCAGACAACCCAGAGGAGGGATATCAGCAGCCTAAGTGACAAAATCTTTATGATTTCTTGCCCACACAGTGAGAAGAATATATTCATTCTGAACCTCAACTACATACAGAAGTAGGGGTATATTGGGTGTGGCTCTTGCAGCAGTGAGGAATTCGAGTATCTACTGTTATGCTAAGTGCAACTTACACAAGTGTACTATGTTCATCATTCTCACTGCTGCACTAGCCTTTTGGCATTATGAGTTGATTACCAAAGCCTATCCATCCTGGGAGATGAAGGATAAGGATCTAGAAGCACCTGGAGAATTGTCCTAGCAAAGCTCATCTGGACCTCAAAAATGAATCTAGTTCATGATGCTTTGTAAAAGTATGTATGGAGGACCACAAAGCTGCCTCTAGAATGCTTCTCGACTCCACTCCTTTCCAGTATGCCAGTGATAAAGACAAGGTTCTAGTCGAATGTGTCTTAATACTGCCTGAAATAGATTTGCCATCATGATGGGAATAACAAAAAGAAATAGCTGAGGACAATCCCATGGAAATTGTATGTTTAGATACAGGCTATCCCTTTTTGTCCCATGATAAATAAATAGCTGATCAGCTTTTCTAAATGATTTATTTCTGTTAGGATAGTACCTGAGCTGCCTATATATGTCCAGAATATGCAGAATCCTTTTATCTCTGTTTTTCAGTTCAGAATTCAGAGGTATAAAACTGTGAGATTGATGCCTTGATTCAAAGAAAGCTCTGAAACCACTTTTAGGCATAAATGAGGACTCTGTTCTTAATGTGACTCTATCACTGCAGAATATGAAGTAAGGTTCATCCACCATGATAACTTGCAATTCAGATAGTCTTCTTGCAGATGGCAGAGCAATAATAAGTACAGTTTTCCTTAAATCAGCCTGATGTGCAGGTTCAAATGCTGATGTAGTCAACTTTTCCAGCACAAAGTTGAGATACCATGGAGGAGCATCCTGTTTACGGTGAGGTTTTGGGTGTAAAACTCCTTTCAGAAACTGTTTTACCACAAAACAGAGAAGAAAGAAGAGGGTCTTTATAGAGGAATACATGAGGGAAGAGGATAGTGACTCATCCAGATATTTGAGTACCAGTGGTAGAAAATCCCTGCTTATTGACTAAGCACCAAATAGTAAATCACTTCCACTTGCTAATATAGGATTTTATTCTAGTCGCAGGTTTTCTTGCCTGCCTTAGTATCCGCTGCACACCCTCGTGAAATAAGTGCTTAAAAGGTATCAGAACTAAATCATCCAGGCAGTCAGTTGAAGATGATGGAGACTGAGGTGCATCAAACTCCCCTCGCCTTATGCAAGTAAATCATGTCTGTGAGGAAACTTGTGGTAACTGCGCTTGGATAATTCCATAACATAGCTCTCAAACTCTTAGATCCAGAAGTATGGACAAAGCCTAAAATGAGGGACAAAGATCCACAAATAGGGACATATTTTAAATATTTCTCATATAAATTTAATAAGTTGGTAGAATAGCAGGATTTGTGTTAGCATGCATTTTCTGAAGAATGTAAAATCTAAAACTCAAATGTATGTCATTATTTAGCAACTTCAGTCCTCGGTGATTTGCCAGAAAACCACAGATCTTAAGAGGAACAAGCCCAAAATATGAAGCAAAAATCTGGACATTCTGCAAAACCTGCACAGTTGTGAGGTATGTTCCATAAGAAGGGAGAACCAGTGCTGCCTGGGCCAAAAAGGGATCACCACAATATCTTTTATGGAGTCTTTTGGAATTTTCAGAATTATCCTGGATATCAGTAGAAAGGGTGAAAAGGCATAAAGGAGCATTCCCATTCACTGGAATGAAAATGCATCGGTTTTCCAAGCTTGCTTGCATGGAGACCTGGTACAGAACTTATATAATTGTCTGTTTTATGTAGGTGAATAGATCTATTTGAAGTATTCCCTATAACTGGATTAGCTCCTGGAAATCTCCCTCATTCAGTTTCCATTTTTGAGGTTTTCTGTTGATCCTGCTAAGCTTGTCTGCCACTATATTTTGTTCTGATGTAATGTAGAATGGTTGAATGGTTATACAAAGCCATAGTGCTACCTTCCATGTCATCATAGCCAGCCTGCATAGGGGGTATGACTGTGTACCTCCTGCCTATTTATTTAATACATGACTGTGGTATTGTCTGTAATGACTTGCAGAGGTCCTGGTGACCGTAGGCGATGAAGAGACTTCAAGGCATGGATCACAGTCAACATCTCCTTTACACTGATGTGCTTTGGTTAGTCTAAATGACTCCACAGGCCTTGCACCTTTACCCTTATAGAAACTGCTTCCCATGCAAAGTCCAAAATGCCTGTGGTGAGAGACAGGTTCGGGGTCTGATGAGAGAAGGGGAAAACTAGGTTCAGCTGAATTTGTTGTCTCCATCAATGCAGTTTCCATTTTAGAAAGCACAAAACTGGAAATGGATGCTTCAGAGAATGCAAATGTTGAGTCCATTTGTTTTTTTTAGAAACCATTGTATCCTCATGTGTAACCTAGATGGAGGAATGATGAGAATCATAGAAGCCATGAACTCTAAGATTCACAGAAATTTTGTTGCAGAAGTCTAAGACTGATTGGAGAGAACCTCAGGAAAAGTTCCAGACTAAAATCCACCTTCTCTTGTGTAAGAAAGGCCTTTTGAAGAGAAGTGTCTAGCAGCCAACTGAAAAATACAATCCTGTGAAATGGAGTCAAGAAAATTTTGTAACATTTATCTGGAAGCTCAGGTTGATAAAAACAGGCATAACCCAGGTTAGTGACTCTTGTCATCTGGATAAATACCCTGCAAAGATAAGTAAGTCATCTAAATAAGTAAATACTTGAATGCCACTCATTATGTAATAAATTGACTAAGACTAGACATTTTGTAAATAACCATAGAGCCGTAGATAATCCAAAGGGTAATGCAAAGAATTGATACTGTGACCCAGATACAGAGAATCTGAGAAATGTCTTGAAGCCTATGGCTAAGGGAATGTGATAATAAAAAAAGAAGTTATGTCTTACCATAATGTTCCATCTGTGTTGTAGACCTTTGTTCATTCATTACAAATAGGACCTCGGTTATGTCCTCGGAACCGATACAGCCGTTTCCAAGCTTGCAACAGCCAAAAACTCTCAGCTAAGACCTACCCATAATACCCCTCTCCTAGTTACTCCAGATCGAATTTGCCCACCCTTAGATAATAGATGTAGTAATAGAAAAAAAATAGTAGGAGACTCTGTCTGAGCAAATACCCTAACCAGGAGTTCCTAAAGTCCACCAGGAGTCCAGGCAGGGGGAAGGAGGGCAGGAAGCAATGAATGAACAAAGATCAACAACACAGATGGAACATTATGGTAAGACATAACTTCTTTATCTGATGTTGTAAATCTTTGTTCATTCATTACAAATAGAACCAAGTCCCCAGCTACTTGAGCCCTGGGTGGCCCTAAGGAAGGATATTCCTGAGCACAATAGAACCAAAATATGCTCATCCCCTGGAAGCCAAAGCCAATTTGTAATGAGATATGAAAGTATAAGGTCTTGCCCAAGTGGCTGCTGCGCAGATATCATCCATAGAGGCTCTGGAATTAAATGCTATACAAGTAGCCATAGATCTGGTAGAATGAGCCTTTATTCTGGAAGGTAAGGATAGCTTATTCTGTTTGTAGATAAAGGTAATGATGTTTCTAAGCCAGGAGGATAAAGTCTCTTTGGAAACAGGTTTACCCGATCTGGATCCTGCAAAGGCTACAAACAATTGATCTGTTTTCCTGAAAGATTTAGTCCTGTCCAAATAACAACAAAGCTGCCGATTCACATCAAGGGTGTGCAAAAGGTACTCCTCTATTAGAATGCCGAGGGAAGAAAACCGGCAGGTGATTAGATTGATTAATGGAAAAACCAGAAATTAATTACCTTGGGCAAGAAAGAAGGGTCAGTATGAAGGGACACCCTATCCATGTAAAAGATCAAGTAAGGACTCTTGACACTCAGAGCCTGTAGCTCAGATACTTTTCCTGCTGAGGTAAGTGTACTAGAAGTAAGGTTTTCCATGACAAAAATTTCAAATCACATGAATCAAAAAGCTTGAAAGAGAACCTGTGAGAGATTGAAGTACCAAAGTCAAGTCCCAGGGTTCTAAGGGAGGCTTGACCAGAGGTTTAACATGTAATACTCCTTTCAAAAAGGCCTCACATAGGTGGTATGACATAACTGAAGAATTCAATAAAACAGTCAGAGACCCCAGAGTAGGCAGATCCAATTCTGTTACGATACAGTCCAACAAAAGAATCAAAACAGTTAGGTAGGATACCAATAAACTGTTTAATAAATAAAAAAGATGAGCGCTTTCACTTGTACAGCTTCTTCAGATCTATAACAATGTCCTTTTGAGGATACATAACTTATATACCAACTGTCATTAATTAGCAGTAATTACTTTTCTGTTCTTAAAGAGATATCCCTATTAACATTGAATTCCAAGTCTCATACAAAGTGTAGATGTAAATACTGAAAAGCGACTACATTCCAGCATACATTTCAATACTTAAAATACAAACAAAGAATATACTTTTATGGAATACAATATTTAAACTTCTTAAAAGGTTATACATAAATCTATTACCCTTTGGTGTGAACAGTGGGTAATGTGACTTCCAAGTTTAAAATCATCCAAGTTTAAAATCATCAGAACCTTCAATTTAAAACTCATATCAAGAAACTTTTATGTGACAAATAATTATGTATGTGCTTAAACATAAAATATAAAGGAAGGGAAGGGAAAGGAATATACAAGGGAATATGTACATATGTATAAATATCATCAGTACAATATCAATAAAAAATGTGTAGCAAAAAACTTATAGAAGTCAGTCATAATACACTATATATAAAAAAGTCAGTCATAGTGCACTATATATAAAAATATAATGCAGAAAAAATGCTCATATCTAAAGAGATGCTCTACAATATTATGCAGTGGGTATTACTCATGTTATGGTTGTTCATATTTAGAGATCCACAGAAACATAGAAGTACATACATGGTGCACTAATAAGTCTATACTCAAACATCTTCAGCTAAAAACATAGTACAATGTGCCCCTCCCTCTCTCTATATATATATATATATAAAAATATATAAAAAGCTATGTTCTATCTTATATTCCTCCTTTGTCTCAATTTCGGTTTTAGACTTGCTCTCTCATTGAGGCCTAGACCTTTGTCAGCTTTCAAGAGAAGTATCCACTCATTTTCCCTACCTTCTGTGAACGTGTAGATGTCACCACCTCTGGTCTACCTCTCAGAAGGTAGGGAAAATGAGTGGATACTTCTCTTGAAAGCTGACAAAGGTCTAGGCCTCAATGAGAGAGCAAGTCTAAAACCGAAATTGAGACAAAGGAGGAATATAAGATAGAACATAGCTTTTTATATATTTTTATATATATATAGAGAGAAGGAGGGGCACATTGTACTATGTTTTTAGCTGAAGATGTTTGAGTATAGACTTATTAGTGCACCATGTATGTACTTCTATGTTTCTGTGGATCTCTAAATATGAACAACCATAACATGAGTAATACCCACTGCATAATATTGTAGAGCATCTCTTTAGATATGAACATTTTTTCTGAATTATATTTTTATATATAGTGCACTATGACTGACTTTTTTATATATAGTGTATTATGACTGACTTCTATAAGTTTTTTGCTACACATTTTTTATTGATATTGTACTGATGATATTTATACATATGTACATATTCCCTTGTATATTCCTTTCCCTTCCCTTCCTTTATATTTTATGTTTAAGCACATACATAATTATTTGTCACATAAAAGTTTCTTGATATGAGTTTTAAATTGAAGGTTCTGATGATTTTAAACTTGGATGATTTTAAACTTGGAAGTCACATTACCCACTGTTCACACCAAAGGGTAATAGATTTATGTATAACCTTTTAAGAAGTTTAAATATTGTATTCCATAAAAGTATATTCTTTGTTTGTATTTTAAGTATTGAAATGTATGCTGGAATGTAGTCGCTTTTCAGTATTTACATCTACACTTTGTATGAGACTTGGAATTCAATGTTAATAGGGATATCTCTTTAAGAACAGAAAAGTAATTACTGCTAATTAATGACAGTTGGTATATAAGTTATGTATCCTCAAAAGGACATTGTTATAGATCTGAAGAAGCTGTACAAGTAAAGCGCCATCTTTATTTATTAAACAGTTTATTGGTATCCTACCTAACTGTTTTGATTCTTTTGTTGGACTGTATCATAACAGAATTGGATCTGCCTACTCTGCGGTCTCTGACTGTTTTATTGATTTATTTTTATCTTGCTTACCCCAGCGTTTAACCTACGAACAGAGCAAGCTATTCGTTTTATTTGTTATAACTGAAGAATTATCAAGACCATTATGGAAAATAGCGATAGCTGCTAAATGTACAGTGATCATTGAAGCTGAGGCTCCTGCATGCAAAAGAGTAATCAGGTATTGTAGGATCTTTTGAATAGGCAGAGAAAGGGTCTAAGTTCTGATCTTTGGCCCAAATAGAGAACCTAGTCCATTTACTAGAATAAACTTTCCTAGTGGAAGGTTTGTGTGAAGCCAGAAGAACTTCACGAACAGGAGATGGGATGTCAGGCAGCCTGGCAATCACTGGAAGTGAAGGAACCAAGCTGTGAGCTTGAGACTGTGCAGGTTCAGATGAATCAGTCCCTGAGGATGAGATAACAGGTCTTGGGAATGATCCAGGATCCATGGACTGTGAATCAGATGAGGCCATAGAAATGGAAACCAGACTTGACTGGGCCAGTAGGGGGCAATGAGGATCACGTTGCTTCTCAACCTCTGAGCTTTCTGGAGAAATTTTGGAATGAGGGGAAATGGGGGAAAGGCATACAGAAGACCCGGTGGCCAATCATGCATTAGAGCATCCCTCGGTGGTTCCCCCTGAGGGGGGATCAGGCAAAGTAGCTTCTGCATTTGTAGTTTGGGGGGAAGCAAATAGGTCACAGCAAGGCTTGCCCCAGCATTAGAAGATCCGATCCGCTGTTACAGGGTTGAGGGACCACTCATGAGGCATCAGGATGTTCCTGCTCAGATTGTCTGCAATAAGGTTGGAACTCCCGGGAATGTGTGTGCTATAAGGAAGCGATTGGAAGCTATCGCCCAGTGCCAAATCCTCATGACTTTCCAACACAGGGGGTAAGACCTGGTTCTGCCTTGCTTGTTGATATACCAGATGACTGACATTTTGTCTGACTGAATTGCAATGGTCCCAGAGGGTAGGGATGCATGGAACGCTTGCAATGCTAAGAGAACTGCCATCAGTTCCAGGACATTTATGTGCAAATTGGCCTCCATGGGGGACCAGGTGCCTTGGGCAGTCTTTCCCTGGAAATGCCCCCCCCCCACCCTAACAAGGAAGTGTCTGTGGTCACCATGGCCATGGGTGGGGAAGACAGAATGGTCAACACCAAAGATTCGTTTGTGGGTTCATCCACCATAACATATCTTCCTTGTAATGGTTTGAAAGACGTATCATGTGGTCAAGTGGGTAAATTAGCAATGACCATTGTGCGGAAAGGATCCACTGTAGGATTCTCATGTGCAGTCTTGCCAGTGGTACCAACGTAATGGCAGTCACCATGGAGTCTAAGAGTTGCAGTACAAGACGTGCTTGTACATAGGACTGAGGAAGAAGGTCTTGGATTTGGTGTGTTATTTTCGAAAGCCTGTGAGGGGGGAGAGAAGCTTGACAGGATGTTGTGTCGAAGACCACTCCAACGAATTCCAGTGTCTTCATTGGGGACATTGAGATTTGCCCTTGTTGATTGTAATCTCCAAGCGGAGAGTGAGACCTTGAGTGTAAGAAGATTCCTGGTCGGAGCGGTAAGGAGCCAATTGTCTAGATAGGGAAACACCTGAAATCCTTGTAGTTGAAGATGAGCTACCACAACTCCATACATTTGATGAACACTCGAGGTGCTGTCAAGAGACTGAGTGGCAGTGCCCTGAACTGGTAGTGATTGGCTCCCAGCCGGGAACAGAGAAACCTCCAGGATTGGTGATCCATCTTTATGTGGGAGCACGCATCCTGGAGGTCGATACAGCACATCCAGTTATCCCTCCCTCCCTAGGAAGGGAAAAATGGACTGTATTGTGACCATCCAGAATTTTTGAGGTTTGATAAATTTGTTCAATAGGCTGAGATCCAGGATTGGTCTCCAGTCCCCTGTCTTTTTTGGCACTAAAAAGAACGAGTAAAACCTGGATCCTGTCTGGTCTGGTGGTACTGGTTGGTTGACTCTTTTCCTTAGCAGCTTCTCTATTTCTAAGGTTGCTAATTCTCTCTGATTGGGTGGCACATTGGGGATTCGTTTGATGGGTCTGGGAGTTAAATCGAATGGTATTTGGTAGCCTCTGGATATTATTATCTCCACCCAAACATCAGTAGTAATAAGATGCCAGGTTGGTAGATGCAGAGAAAAACGACCCCCAACTGCTTCCAGAGGAAAGCAATTGGGCCGCTGCTCAGGAGCGCTGGTAGGGTCTGCCAGAGAAAGAATTTCTAGCGCCCTGGTTACGTGGACCCCCTCTACCCCGAAAGGGACATCTTCCATATGAGTTGCCCCCTCTGCCCCGGGGGGATTGTTCACTATGAGCGTCACAAAAAAGGTACTTGGGATTTCTTGAACCACATTTTTCCTCCCTTCTGGTTCCTGGAGTAGGACCTCTGATGGTTGGAAAGGTGTATGCCTACAGCAGACAAGGTCTTTCCATCTTTCTCACTATGTGTAAGTGTCTCGTACTTTGGGTCCAAAAATTGCAGATTCATCGACAGGTGCATTGATGAAGGCAGATTTAAAGGACTCTGCAAAGTCACACAACCACATCCAAGCATTACATCTCATGACAACGCCTGATGCGGCAACTCGAGCTGCCCCCTCAGTGGAGAGAGATACCAAATGCATAGAGGAGTTCAAGATGGATTCAAGGGTAGCCAGCTGTGAAGCGACATATCACACACCTCATCAGGCAGTACCCCACCAAAGAGCAAGACATTTTAGAAATTAGGTCTCTTCAAAGGCGAGTAAAGTGTGCCAGATAGTTCAGCGACCGAATGGCGAATGTCGCTGAAACATAGGTCTGTTTCCCTAGTCTGTTCATGGTCCAGGACTCTCTGTTTGGAGGATGGATGGTGGAACTATCTTCTGCCAGTCCCCTCTTGGTGGCCACCACCATGACCACAGAATCAACTGTCAACTGCTAGGACCAGTGGGTCTGGTCCAAAGGACAGGTTCTACATTGTCCAGGGCCTTCAGGCACACTGCACAATGAGTTTAACAAGGTCATTTGCCAGTGGAGTCACCCATGAAGTAGATGGCCAGGCACGGAAGGCCTGCAGGAACACTGATTCCTCAGAAGAAGGATTACAGGACTTCCAGTCTCCCCGTTGCTTGGGGATTTTGAGAATGTCTCCGAATGAGATGTTGTCTGGGGGAGACTGTGGGGACCCTTCCCCCTTATCACAATCAGTGTCTTCGGTGATAGATTCCTCCGGTAAATCAAGGTGCTTCCTCTTGCACCATTTCTTCCGGGTTGGCTCCCCAGTGGGATCTTCTGAGGAGGACGCCGGAGAAGGGGTTCCCTTCAAAGAGGGTTTTTGTGACTCCCATGCCTGGGGTCCCAAAATAGAGGGTTGGGAGAGGTGCATGCTGGGAGAGGGTTCTGATATTGATGTCATTGGTGCTGACTGTGAGTCCACTACCTGTACAGCAGGCCCACCTGAGTTGGAATGAGAGTCCGGAACCGGGAGGGGCAATCTTGGAACAGGGGTCACACCTCACCGTGAGGAGCCCACCTCCAGGTGAGGAGCACTGAGAGAACTGGAAGCCATGGACATAGATGGCACCAGTGAGAAAATAGGTGCCGGGCTAGGTACCAAGATACGGACGGCCCAAGAACTGCTTCGGGAGAGCATCGGTTCCACCAGAACTGATGCAGCAAGGCTGGATGGTGCCGACAGGGAAAACACTGCTGTCGGAACCGAGACAGTATGCACTGGAGTGGAAGTATCTTGTCCTTGACAGGTATTCGAGTTTTGGAGCCGATGGAGCAGAAGAAACTGTCGTCACTGTGGCTGGGGATGATGCCAAAGCAGGTACAGTCATCAGAGCCAATGTCGGATCCAAGGACAGCACCGAAGTGAATGGTGCTGAAGTCAGAACCGAAATAGGTGAATATCATGGAAGGCACAGAGGGAGAAGACACAGAGCTTGGTGCCGAAGAGGTGTGCGCCAAGGGCGCCGGTGAAGCACAGAACCAGCTCAGTTCTGTAACTGACAGAGATGCAGGAACCGAGTGACTCTGTTTGTCCTTATGTTTTTTGGTCTTTGGAGGGGGTGAGACCCCCGACCCAAATACAGCCTCCGAAAAAGCTGTCTAGAGTAATCTGTTTTTCATTATGTTTTTTGGTCTTTAGAGGGGGTGAGACCTCCGACCCAGATAGATATAAGTTTATTTTTACGTTCTGCTAGTGTACATATGTCAGAGTCAGCTCTAATATGATCCACGCCCAAACAGTAGACACGACGAGCATGTGTATCCGAGTTAGGCATCTTCCATCCACACTTATCACACCGAATTTAGCTTTGTCTGATATAATAAGGCAAGAAAGCTATCCTATGGGAAAAAAAAAACAAAATAAGGGAGAGAATACCAGAGATGGCATTTAAAAAATACCACAAGTGGTAAGGAAGGACCTGTCAAAGGCAGAAGAGAGGGACAGTACCAAAAATAGTAAAATTTAAATTACCAAGGAAAAGGGTAGGGAATAGAACTAGGCTATAGGCAACAGTGAGAAAAAGCTAACTTGACTAAAAAGTAAACAATTTTGAAGAAAAACTGTCTTAAAAATAGCAATTTTCTACTTAGCTTTGAGAGAGATGACTAGCACGTCTGACTA
Organism: Protopterus annectens; assembly: GCF_019279795.1. Classification (NCBI taxonomy): domain Eukaryota; kingdom Metazoa; phylum Chordata; order Ceratodontiformes; family Protopteridae; genus Protopterus; species Protopterus annectens. The sequence continues at coordinate 575,536,200 of NC_056748.1, forward strand.
GGAATGTGGCAAATGAGATCTGGAGTAACTAGGAGAGGGGAATTATGGGTAGGTCTTAGCTGAGACTTTTTTGGCTGGCGCGAGCTCGGAAACGGCTGTATCGGTTCCGAGGATGGAACTGAGGTCCTATTTGTAATGAATAAACAAAGATTTACAACATCAGATCATCTTTTAGGTTTAATGTTATCATGACACACAAAGGAGATATGAGGGGAGACTTAGCCTTCTGAACAATGGAACTTTCACATACAGCTTGAGAAAGGAAAGATCCAGGACTGGTCTCCAATAAAGTTATTTCTTTGGCACCAGAAACATTGTGGAACAAAAGTCTTTGCCCCTTTTATCAAAGGGCAATGGTTCTATAATTCCTGGATTGAGTAGTTGATACAGGACTTGAGGAAATAATCTCTGGTTCAGATGGTGGGAAGGAATTTCCCTGAAAGGACAGATTTGTATTCAGTGCCAAGTGTACCACTTTTGAACCACTCTTAGCATCCAATAGTATTAAACAATATGCTACCAAAGAGAAATGTAAACAGACAGTTTCTGGGATAAATTTTGAGAGCTAGGGGCAGGAGGGGATGGTATGGGGACAGAATGCTGGCATCATCATTCTGAAGTATTAGACCGTCCCTTTTTGGAAAAGGACCTTGTTTCTTGTTATTCCCCTCCTCCTATCTCTTTTTGTTTCCTATTTGCATTGCATTTGCAGGGATTGCTTCTTTTGTTTCTTAAAAGGAAAAAAAAGGATTTGGGAGATTTGTAAAGGGAGTCTTAAAAAATTGCTGACACTACCTGAATCAACTTCCCTCTTTTATGAAATTGTTTAAGGATCTGAGTAGCAGAAGGGCCAAACAAAACTTATCTGGTGCAAAATTCAAAATTTCAGATTTTATCTCACCAGCAGACATTTGGTTATATACGCAATCATATCACCCCCAAACTGTAGCAGTAACATTGGTCCTAGACACAGTATCTGTACAATCATGCACATCCTTCGAAGCATGTTCAGAAACCAGGAAAATGTTAGAAACAACAGAATTCTAAAAGTAGCTATCCTCTGAAGAAAGAGAGGTAGAGTACACCCTCAAACTATCTGCACAAAACAGGACAAACTTCCACATATGTGCTTGGTAGATGAGAATTCTATAAAGTAATGTGGAAGAAGAGAAAATTCTCTTACCAAATCTGTCCTTTCCTTCTTTGTCTACTGGGGACGATCTGTTACTAAAGTACAGTTGTGTACATTACATTTACCCATGGCAGTAGATGTTTGAATTATTCACTGCTGCAGTAGCCTATGGGTTATATATTGCCAAGGATATACTAACCAGCCAGCTTCCAACAGCTTTCATCCTGTCCCACATTGTCACTCTAGCTGCTTATAGGCTGAGCTCTTTTTGGTGGAAGCTATAACAACAGCCAGAATGACTACAATTCTTCAAGACTTTCTTTTCCATAATCATAAATGGGGTACTTATCCTGAACTAAATCAAGATATAAATAACAAAGTCTAACTTTCTATCACATTAAAATTATATACAAGAAAGGGGTGCCAGCTGGGTGTGACTACTGCAGCAGTGAAGAATTCAAACATCTAATATTATGCAGAAATGCAACTTACACAACTGTATTATGTTCATCATTCTCACTGCTGCAGAAGCCCATGGGTAGAGTACCGTAGCTTATCCAACCTGGGAGAAGGAAGGAAAAAGGTCCAGTAGCCCCTGGAGGACTGTCCTAGCAAACCTGTTCTGAATCTGGAAAAGGAATCCAGTTTGTAGTGCTTTGCAAATGTATGGATAAATGACCACATTGTTGCCTCTAGAATGCTTCTAAAGTCTACCCCTTTCCTGTATGCCATTGTAGAAGCTACGTCTCTAGTGGAATGTGCCTTAACACAGCAGACTATATATGCGTACCCCACTGGTGGTTCAGTAGCAAGGGCTGCCTTAATTTTGCCCACCACACACCCACGACCCAACAGAATTTTTTTTTACATTTTTGCAGGGGGGGACCTGCTCTCCCCACATCCCCTGCAAATTAAATATAACAACTCCAAGATTGCACCACACTGAGGAAAATGGAAGTTACACCCACGGCCTGTCCACATCTGTGTGAACCAAATGGTGGGGGTACACTGTTACAGTATCACCCTTAACATTGCCTGGAATGGATTTTCCACAGTGAGATAACAAAAGACAATAGCAGAAGACAACTTCCAGGAAATAGTCTATTTAGACAAGTGTTGAGCTTTCTTAATCCCAGAATAGGAAATAAATAGCTGGCTAGCTTTCCTGAAGGACTTAATTCTGCCAGGATAGTACCTGAGTTGCCTATGCACATCCAGAGTGTATAGAATCTTTTTTCCCTTACTTTTAGGATCTGGATAGAAAACAGAGAAACTGATGGCCTGATTCAATGTGAACTCTAAAACAACCCTGGTATGAAAGAGGAGTTTGTATGTAGAGTGATTCTGTCTCTGTGAAACATCAGATAGAGGGTCTCCCAACATGTGAGCTTGCAACTCAGACACTCTTCTTGCAGATGTCAGAGAAATAAGAGCAGTTTTCCATGTGATGGACAGTAAGCCAGCCTGACAAGCAGGCACAAGGGGTGATATAATTTTCCAGCACAAAACTGAGATCTCAAGGAGAAGGAACCTGCCTACAAGGAAGTCTCAGATATAACATTTCTTTTATGACCTGTTTGACTCTAAACACAGAACAGAGATGGAGCTTGATGGGCAGACATGTTGAAATTACCGAGGAATAAGAGAGGCAGAGGACAGAAACTCACACAAATATTTGAACACCACTGGTAAAAAATCCATGATGTATCCCTGGTAATTGGCTAAGCACCAACTAGAAAATATCTTCAACTTGCCACTATTATTTTCTATCAGCATGCTTTCTTGTCAATTTTGCCTAGGCCAGAACAGAGTCATGAGAATGATTTTTGAAGAGTCTTTCTGAATATTCAGAATTACCCTTGAAATCACTGGAAAGGCTGGAAATGCACAGGAGCATCCATGGACAGGGGAATGAAACAGCATCTGTTCTCCAGGCCTGCTTGAAAAGAGTCCAGGAATAGAATGTTTAGTTGTCTGTTTTGAAAGGAGGCCAGCAGATCTACCTGAGGTGTTCCCCATATCTGGATCAATTCCTGGAAGATCTCTCTCTTGAGTTTATACTCATGATGGTCTGCCCAGGACCTGCTTAGCTTGTCTGCCACTGTGTTTTGCTCTAACAGTATGTAAGATAATTGAAGCATTAAGGAATGCTGAAGAGCTAACTCCCACGCTATCATTGCCACCCTGTTTGTTTATGTACCACCTAAATGTGGTGGTGTTAGTAATGATCTGGAGAAGACCGGGGTCCAAAAGAGTATACAGAGAGTTTATGGCATGAATCATAATGAACATTTCCTTGATACTAATGTGTTTTGGCCTTTACGAACTGCCCTACAGCCTTTACACTTTTACATCCTTTGAAACTACTCCAGTCAATACAGATTGTGTTGGAGTGGGTGGAGAACAATGGAGGCTTAGACTGTGAGCCATTTTATCCATCTACCAATGCAGTTCTGACTTTATAAAGTCTAAGATTGGAAGATGAAACTCCAGGGGATGAGAATGCTGGCTGCACTTGTTTTTGAGGTACCACTGAATCTTTCTCATATGCAGTCTGGCAACAAAAATCATGAGAATCATAGAAGACAAGGCCTGGTATCCTGACAAATTTTCAGTCAGTAGCTGGGGACTGGTGAGAAAAGTTCAGGAAGACTTCCATATGCAACCTAAAAGCACAAACCTGTGTGACAGAGTGAGGGAGGATTTTTGCATATTTATCTGTAATCCATACTTCTCAACTGTCCAGATTTTTGCCTTATATTTTTGGTCTGCTCCTAATTAAATTTGTAGTTTTCTGGCAAATCACTGAGGATTGAAGTCACTAAATAATGACATACATTTGAGTTTCACACATATTTCACACTTCATATTCCTCAGAAAATACGTGTCTAAACAAATCCTATTATTCTAGTAACTTTCTAAGTTGCTAAGAACAATATTTAAAATCTGTCCATATTTTGAGCCTTTGCCCCCCATAAATTTAGGATTTGTCCAGATTTCTTACTCTAAGAGGTTGAGAGGTATGTTGTAATCCCAAATAGTTTAGAAAAGAAGATACCTTTGTTAATGACTCCTGACAACTGGGAAAAAAACTGCACAAAAAAGCAAGTCAGCTAAATAAGACAAAATGTAGATACCTTACATTCTGTAGTGGGCCACCACTTTGCCTGAAATGAAGCTTCAAGGTTGATTGCTACTCTTGTAGAACCTCAGAGCTGTTTCCTCTCTAGGTGGCAAGCAATGAAGATTTATTCACTTTGACTTCCCTCCTCTGGACTGTCTAATCAGTGGTTATAGTGATGGTATGGGATGGAGCCAGAGCTTTGTGAAGCTGGCCAGTTGTTGCATCCTAAGCAGGATACAACTCATATAGCCAAAAGGCTACTGCAGCAGTGAGAATGATGAATGTCAAAGACTCCTAAATTAAGGAAAACATCAAACAGCTAGATAAGAAACTTAAAAAGGTTATCAGTTAACTAAGGCCATCCCATAAACCCAGACTGGATACAGACACCAAAGGCAACAACAAATTCTTCATTAGTTATGCCAGAAAAATAAGAAAAAATACCCGATATTGCTCAGAGTTTACTCATAATGGTACTGCCTACTCTGATCCAGTAGACATTGCCACCATACTGTAAAATAAATGTATTTCTAACCTCAACCCAGAGACACTATCCCAAGCCGAATTTTCCCGCACTGAAAATACACTTCAAAACTTCATCATGCACGAGGCAGGACAACATACCCAGTTGCCTAATTAGTAGCAGTAAACAAGCATCGATGGATCCACTCAACTTATTTATCCTGAGCCTAGCAATAGGTTTTGTCCCACAGGAGTTTCACATAGCTCATGCTGTGAAAAGGCTCGAAGTCCATATTCATTATTTATAAACAGACACCAAATCTTTAGAGGAACAATGTCTAACCTTTTGTTTTTCTTTGCTGGTAACAGCCTGACTAGTCAGGCTGTTATCAGCAAAGAAAAAATTTTGGTCAGGCTGTTACCAGCAAAGAAAAACAAAAGGTTAGACATTGTTCCTCTAAAGATTTGGTGTCTGTTGGAAGAGATATTACTAAATGTCCGAGTATTCTGTCTCAGCATATCTCACAGGTGATGACCACAGTCATCTCAGTTGCTTTAGTCATTGATATTACTATCCTTTCTAATGGTCTTAGCAATGGTATTACTGGTACATTTCATTTCAATGCAGTACTTGTCTAAATTATATTAATCAACTAAATATCCTGCAAGGAAATGATGACAATCCACACAGAAAATGTTATAGTTTTTTTTTTTATATATTTACAGAATGACAGCACCGGTAATTGCAAAGCCAGTAGCATACATTATTAATCTATCTCTTAAAAATGGCATTGTCCCACCTCTACTAAATCATGCAATGATTTTGCCTTTATCTTAGGCACCATGGCCCTCTGAAACCAATAACTTCAGGCACACTTCATACTTATGGACAACAGCTAAAATACTTGAATAAAGAAGTATATGAACAACAGCTTGTAAACTGTAATAAATATGGACTTTGAGCCTTTTCACAGCATGAGCTGAGAAATGCACAGAGTACACAAATTCCAATTTGCCATATAAGATGCATTTATAAAAGTACAGAGAGAAAAAAATCATCTCACATCAATTTTCATTAATTTATGCAGAGTATGTGAAACATCTTACTAAGAATTCTGTAGAACATGCCTTTATAAGCCCTTAATGTTCCTATTACTTTACTACAAGTTAATCTATCACACTGTTTCTTAGTATACCTAACTGTGGCACCTTACATATGCAATCAACGCTATCTCTTATATTGTACTGTAAGTGCTAATAATGAACTTCCACTTTTACACCAATCAACAGAAGAGAGTCTTACTTTTATAGATAATTACTAGGCAATCAGTCTACAGACCTTTACAAGCACAGCCTATAAAACAGATTCAAAAGTTGCCTCCAGTCCCAAGGAGGTCAACAGAAGATAGACCATGGAAGAATGTGAGGATCCCCATCCAGTTATCTAAGCACCTTGAAGGCGGCTAGGTTGCCACTCTGCTGAACATGCTTGTTCCACAGGTGGGAGATGTTTAGGGATATGAATCTATCACACTATGTCTTATTTATCTGTTGATAAATGTTTAGTTCCTTTAACTGGATATTTGAGGAACCATTTACTTTGTGAAGGAATAGATAGAAGGTCAAAGAGGATCAAATCATTCATGGCCTGGAAGGCTCAACTCAGATATCCAAGGAAGACTATATAAGAGATCAAGTACAAAGAGCTTCCATTCTGGATAAATAACTTAGGGTCTTGAGGCCACTAATCATTTTAGTTGGGAATGTATGTGGTCTCTCAAGCCGAGTGATATCTTTAGACAAATACACGCTATAAAGGCATTATATTTAATAGTGGGTCTGATGAGAGATGAGTAAATAGGAATTAACACGTTTTGAATCTAAAGGAGATGCCTTTGGAAAACAGATTAGCCACACAGAAGCCCTTCTGAAGTATTGTTGAGATATGATGGTTAAATAAGATTAAATATTTTCAACAAGAGTGCCTAGATCCTCTAAAACAGTGCCTGACTCGAGGGTATACCATTGCATATATGGTATAATATGGAAACAATTTGTTTACTAAAATAAACTATACTATTTTTTTTTTTTTTTTTTACATTTAATTTGAGACCATTGTCCTTCCACCACTTGTTAATATAGTCTAACTCATTTTGGAACAAGTGTGAGTCAATACTCTATTTACAGTCATCTGCAAATTTAGATAACAGCAGGCCAGGACTGTTGCCCTGAAGGTGTGAGAAAGAGATGATAAACAGCAGAGAACCCAGCATTGTGCCCCATGGTACACTATGATTAATGTTTTTGCTTTAAGAAGTGGAACCTAAGAATCTAATCACAAGGGTTTTGTCAAGCATCCAGTTAGCTATCCACTACACAACATATGGATTTATATCCATATGCCAATCAATTGTGTAGAGATAAACCCAAAGCACCTCTGGCAACTACACTGAAACATTTAGGATATCAGAACAATAATCTTGATTACTATATGGTTTGCTGCTTTTTCCACTTATAAAATCTATGAATTCCTCTGTAAATTGATCAGTACTGTAACTTTTTATGGTGTTTATTTTATAAAGATGGAATGAGTGTGCAGCCTTTAGGGCAAACCACAGCATTTCAAGAAAGTGAGAAAGTGTTCACATTTTAGATTAAAATATTTGCAACTGGAAAGGATGGTGTCACAAAAGTAAATATATATATATATATATATATATATATATATATATATATATATAGTCCGGTTCGATTCTCAGCTAGAGCATCTTCTGCGTGGAGAGATGCATGTGCATCAGGGCTGGTAACTCGGCACGTAAAAATCAACTACCAATCATTAGCAGACTGGAGTTCCGCTGTGGTGACCCCTAACCGGGAAAAGCCGAAAGATACAACAACAACAAATATATATATATATATATATATATATATATATATATATATATATATATATATATATATATATACATATATATATATATACATATATGAGTATATACATATATGAGTATATATGTGTGTGTGTGTATGTGTGTGTGTATATATATATATATATATATATATATATATATATCTTTGATGTAGAAAGCATCCAAGATCCAAGTTCTAATTGTAAGGCTCATATTTTAAGTGGTAGTCATTTTTAGAATGGCATGAGATAGTGAAAACTGCCTAACAAATGCTAGTATATGAGAGTAAGAAGGAAAAAGAAACAGGCCAGGCTAGTGGTGCTGCGTTTAATGTTGCTGCTTACAGTCTATGTCTTATTGTGCTGGTTTCAGAGCTTCTCTTGTCCTTAAGGGTTTTTGCCACCTTTTCAAATGCTCAAAGCAGGGATTTAGTCCGACATACTCTGTGTACTCAGCCGAATATACTTTTGGCTGAATATCTTTCTAAAAAATATCTTTACAACTGGCTAAGCTAATACTTACAACACATAACTAACCTACAGACAGATCTAGTCTTCTGAAAAGATTAAAAACTAACTTTATAGTTATTCATATAACTTCTTACAGATATTTAATACACTCACTCCATTTACTTTCCCCTCTCTACTTTCCCAATAATTTATTCTCCATTTTTCAACAATGTATTCATTCTTTCATACATTACCAAGTTAACACACATCCTTTCAAAACATATGTCTGTCTGCCTGGGATGACATGTTGGACAAGCCACGCTGCTTCACAAGGGACGGTTTACACCTGTCACCACTGGGCTTCCGGATATTGGCTAAGGCTCTTGCCACCCCCATAGTGCCTCTTTTAGGCAAGGCTCAAAAGACAAACCTACCTCCTTAGAAAACAAAAATGGAAAAAAACTAAGGGTAATGCTGCTCAACGCCAGAAGTCTAAATCTCAAGATGCAGGCACTTGATGCACTCCTCAGCATGGAGAACATCGATGTCTGTGCAGTAACTGAAACCTGGTTCAAGGCTCCTGAGAGCACCCCAACGCTACCAGGCTATACCTTGTATCATGCTTTTCGGCCCCAAAACCCGGGCCAAACCACGAAGGGAGGGGGAGTGTCCATATTCATCAAGGACACCCACACCTCCAGGTTAGTAGCAACACATGAAGCATCAGAGACCATACAGGTGCAACTAATCATAGGCAAAACTGCTATACAACTGGTAGCATGTTACAGACCACCCTCCCAATCTCAAGAACCCCACTCAGCCTTCCTGAAGACATTGGAGGATATGAATGTATCACAAAATACCATCATACTGGGAGACTTCAACTACCCAAACATAGATTGGGTACATTATTCTAGCCCTAATACCCTAGCCCAAAGGTTCCTGGAATTCATAAATTCAAATGCACTGGAACAACTAGTCACCTCTCCCACTAGGGGAGATAATATACTAGACCTGATCATCACATACATGGGGACAAAATGCTCCACACCGGAAGTATACCCCTCACTAGTGAGATCTGACCACAAACTAATCACCCTGGATATACACATCCCACCTCCACCCCCAGCACAAAAGACCACATTGAAAAACTTCTCTAAAGCAGACTTCACTCTTCTTAAGACTGAGATGGTATCCTTTAAGCCCAGTGTGCCAGTGGATACCACATCCCACAATGCCGAATCCTTCACAAATGCTTTCTATGGACATCTCCAAGAATGCATGGATCATGCAATCCCAAATAAATCCAAGTCCCTCTCCACCAAAGGTAAGCGTCCTGTCTGGTGGACCTCGGCCATAAACAAATTGTATAACAAAAGAAGGAAGCTACTGCACGTCAGACCAAAATCCCATGAAGGGAAGACATCTCTGATCAACATTAGCAGAAAACTACGTTCTCTAATAAAAACATCCAAGGCCAACTTTGAGAGAAAAATCGCTAAGGACACTAAAGACAACCACAAAGCCTTCTTCAGCTATGTTAGAAACCTGGGCGGAAACCCTCAGATATGCTCAGAGTTGGTTCACAACAACAAAAAATACACTGAACCCACAGATATTGCCAACATTCTGGCTGACAGGTTCAGTGCAAATTTCTCCCCTCCCTCACCCCCAAAAGAAGAAATACTTATCCCAGCTGAATGTAATCTCCCTGTCATCTCAGATGTCCAAGTGAGAACCGCCCTAAACAAAGCAAAAAACACAGCATCAATGGGACCTGACGGTATCCCGGGTTGCGTATTACGGGAACTCCAAGAGGAGCTAAACCCATACATAAAAATGCTATTTAACCTTAGCCTTACTTCGGGATATGTACCTGAACAGTGGCGTACAGCAACAGTGGTCCCACTCCACAAGGGGGGTGCCTCTACAGACCCTGGAAACTACCGCCCCATAAGCTTAACCAGCCTGGTCTGCAAAGCTATGGAAAGAATCATTATGGAACTCATAAACAGAAACATAGGGGACCTACAGACACTTGACTCTACCCAGTTCGGCTTTGTAAAGGGCAGATCCTGCCTTTTAAACCTGGTTGACTTTTTCGAAACAGTCACTAGAGCCATTGATGAGGGCAAAGCAGTCCATACAGAATACCTGGACTTGACTAAGGCCTTCGACACAATACCCCACTCAGGCATCATAGATAAGCTCAACAGCTTAAAAGTAAACCCTTATGTCACTAGATGGGTTGCAAACTGGCTAAAGGACAGAACCCATAAAGTTAAAATCGCTGGAGCAATGTCAGACTCAAAGCCAGTCACAAGTGGTGTCCCACAGGGATCTGTCCTGGGACCCCTCTTGTTCGGCATTTATTTCTCAGATGTTAAAGCAAACATGGGAGGGCTGTGGCTGACAAAGTTCGCAGATGACTGCAAACTAGGCGCCATAGTCGATACACCAGCAGACACACACATCCTACAAAAAGGCCTCACAGAAACGGACAACTGGTGCCGGAGTCATGGCCTTAAACTAAATGCCAAAAAATGTATAGTCATCCCCTTTGGGAAAAACAAAGTACCCACAAATTATCACATAGAGAGCAACCCACTGAGTACGGAAAAAGTAATCAGAGACCTAGGGACCTAAGTCGACAGCGACCTCTCATTTGACGCCCACATTGCCAAAGTGGTTAGAAAAACATTCTACCTTGCACACCTCATCATGAAGGGATTCACATCCAGATCCAAGGATGTCATTGTACCCCTATATTCCTCCCTCATCAGACCCATGATTGAGTACAATGCCCCATTTGGTATGTACCTCACCCAGCATTTGCAACAGCTGGAGAGACCACAAAAGTACCTCACCAAGAGGCTCAAGGGTCTCCAACATATGTCTTATTCTGCCAGACTAAAGAAACTTCAGCTCTATTCAGTAGCATACCGCCTGCTCAGAGGTGATCTCTGCCTGACGTACAAGGCCATGTCCAATCAGGATCTGATGGACATGCTCCACCTCAAAAAATCCAAATCCATCAGGACCACGAGAGCTAAAGACTTAAACCTCTGCACAAGTATGAATAGGACATGCTGGAGGAACAGATTCATAACCCAGAGGCTTCCCATGCTTTGGAACAAGATCCCAGTTTGTATTAGGCAGAGCCCCTCACTGACTCTCTTCAAGAGAAATCTTGATGAGTGGATGGGAGATCGTAAGTTTACCCCAGGGGTCACATCTGTGTCACTGCTAGACAGGGGCACAGTAAACTAATTCTATTATATAAGGGGACCTTCATTGTGTCACTACTAGACAGAGGCACAGTATTCTAAATTTATTCTGTACATTTTTGTACCATTTCATGGGGTGGCAAAAGCCACATCACTATGGCTAGGCTTACAAATGCCCCAGGGCAGATAGCCTAGTACTATACTATGAAACTATGAAACTATATTTCAAACACTATTTTCCCTGCCACATATTGCCCATGCACCTTACACCCATACTTGCCTGACCATTCACTATCATATCTCTCAACTTCTTAGAACACAAAATCTAGACAAAGCCATAAATAATGGGGGAGCAAAGGCTCACAAAGAGGGGCAATTTTTAAATATTGATCTTACAAACTTAGAAAACTAATAGAATAACAGGCTTTGCATCACCATGAATTTTCTGAAGGGTATAAAGTCTGAATCTCAAATGTCTTTCATTATTTTCTGACTTAATTCCTCAGTGATTTGAAAAAAAAAACACAGTTTTATGAGAAGCAAACCAAAAATATGAGTAAAAAATCTGGACATTCTGCAAAAATCTGTACAGCTGAGAGGTATGTTCACTGTTTATCTGTCAATTCTTCTTCACATCATACTTCTTTTTCTCTCACTACATTTTGAAATTTCATTACACTAATCCCTGTTCATAGGTTCATACTAGGCTATCTGCCCTAAGGCATTTATAAGCCTAGCCAGAATGTGTTTGGCTTTCGCCACCCATTTTAAATTTATTTTGCTATGCCCTTTTTCGAGGTTAGTATACTGTGCCTCTGTCTAACAGTGACACAGAAGTGATACCCGGGGTAAACCTACGATCTCCCATCCACTCATCAAGATTCCTCTTGAAGAGAGTCAATGAGGGACTCTGCCTAACCTGGACTGGGATTTTATTCCAGAGTGAAGGGAGCCTCTGGGTTATGAATCTGTACCTCCAGCATGTCCTATTTATTTCAGTGCTGAGGTTCAAGTCTCGAGCGTGTAGCTCGATGGGATTTGGATTTTCTGAGGTGCAGCATGTCCATTAATTCCGGGTTGGACATGGCTTTATATGTCAGGCACAGATCGCCTCTGAACAGGCGGTATGCCACTGAGTAGAGCTGGAGTTTCTTTAACCGGGCAGCATATGGCATCTGTTTGAGCCCTTTGATCCTCTTGGTGAGGTACTTTTGGGGTCTTTCCAGTTGCTGCAGGTGTCTGGTAAGGTACATCCCAAAAGGGGCATTGTACTCAATTATGGGCCTGATGAGGGATGAGTAAAGAGGCACGATGACCTCCTGATCTAGATGTGAATCCTTCATGATTAGGTGGGCTATATAAAATGTTTTTCTAACCACTTTGGCCATGTGGTTGTCAAATGAGAGATTGCTATCATCTTGGGTCCCTAATTACTTCTTCTGTACTTAATGGATTACCACCTATGTGGTAATTTGTGGGCACTTTGTTTTTGCCAAAGGGGGTGACTATACACTTTTTGGCATTTAGCTTGAGGCCATGGCTCTGGCACCAGTTGTCTGTTTCTATGAGGCCCTTTTGGAGGATGCTTGTGTCAGCTGGAGAGTTGATTATGGCGCCCAGTTTTCAGTCATCTGCGAACTTGGTCAGCCACAGTCCTTCCGTGTTGGCCTGTACCTCCGAGAAATATATACCGAACAAGAGAGGTCCCAGGACTGAGCCTTGTGGGACACCACTTGTAACTGGTTTGGAGTCTGACATGGCTCCAGCAATTCTAACCATGTGGGTTCTGTCCTTGAGCCAGTTTGCAATCCATCTAGTGACATAGGGGTTTATATTTAAGCTGGCGAGCTTATCTATAATGCCCGAGTGGGGTATTGTATCGAAGGCTTTTGCAAGGTCCAGGTAGTCTGTGTGGACCACCTTCCCCTCGTCAATGGCCTTGGTGACTGTTTCAAAGAAATCAACCAGGTTTAAGAGGCAGGATCTGCCCTTAACAAAGCTGAACTGGGTAGGATCCAGTGTCTGTAGGTCCCCAATATCTTTATTTATGAGGTCCATGATGATCATTTCCATAGCTTTGCAGACCAAGCTAGTCAGGCTTATGGGGCAATAGTTTCCAGGATCCGTTGAGGCACCACCTTTATGGAGAGGGACCACTGTTGCTGTACGCCACTCTTTGGGCACATATCCTGTAGTAAGGCTGAGATTGAACAGTAGTTTTATGTTTGGGTTTAGCTCTTCTTGGAGTTCATGTAGGACGCAGCCCGGGACACCGTCTGGTCCCATTGATGTTGTTCAGCACCAACTCTTTTTCATCCTCTTTTTCCTATCCAGCCTCACTCCTCAAACCCACCATCCCTCATAACAACATCTGCCATTATTATTCACTAACACACATCACCTCTCTTACCTTTCTCTTACATGCTTCAACCTAACCTATGCACAGTTTACTTTACCATTTCCAGGCATCCCTTTACATCTCCAATTAACTCCCCTTCATTTCACCAAACACTCATTACTTATTATCAATGAAATCGAATATCAACAACTCATCCACTCTACCCATCAAATACCAAATAAAGCTTCACAAATACTAATATACTACCAAACCAACCATTTGACCAGAAACCCCACCCTCATTGATCTCATCATCTCCAATAGCCCAAACATAATCTCCGGTATCACACTATACTCACCCTCATTTAGAGATCATTGCCCCATCAGTTTCTCCATTTTATGTCCAGCATACAAAACAAAAACAAAATTAATGTCATTCAGATCTAAATCAACTGCCAGTTTTGCAAAACTATCTTCAGCTCTATCTTCCCACACCTGTACCCCTTTTCTAGACACTATAAATCCTAAAAAAGCAGCTGAACTCCTTATACACACTCTCTCCAGTTTACAAGACAGACGCCCTTAATCTGAAGCCTTTCTAACTGCTAACCCAAAAAGTGGCTAACCTATGAAATAAAATCCATCTTCAAACTCCAAGATGAATCTTGGCAGTCCTGGAAATTTAATCTCAATCCAGAAAACAGGGAGTAATACACAAATCTACGGAACCTGACCATAAATGTCATTAGAAGGCCCAAAAGTCATTCCATGATACACCTCCAAAACTCTCTTAAATACAACACTAGAAAATTTTGGAAAAAATTTGTAACCTCAAAGGACAGAATTTGCCTCACACTTTTACAAGTGCTGCCTTCAGCTTATCTGTAGATGATTTCCATGGACACTTCAGCAATCTCCCCAAATGTGCTGGCAACACTCACACAAATTATCTGTTATCACACCCACATTATCTTCCTTTCTTTTATTTCCAGTAGATCTCATCCAAAGACCTTATGCCCTTACTACCCTTACTAGAACAAATACAGCTGGAAGGTCTCCTAGGTATAGACAATCTACATCCATGGTTTGGTTCATATAACACTGTCATGACTTCACTGTTGCTTCGCTAAAATGCATCTTTAATGTTTAACTACCAACACCATGTCTAATATAAGGAAATCTACCACAGTAAAAACACTGCCCAAACAAAAACAACCCATACCCCCATCATACTATCATCCTATTTCCATCCTTCCAAATCTGCACAAAATCTTGGAGAAAATTCTCTACCTTCAGTTCTCCAAATATATTACTAAATACCACCTTTTCTCACTAAAAAAAAAAACATGGCTTCTGGTCGGGGAGGAGCACAGCCATCTAGTTTCTGACCATTGCAATTCTCATGTCAATAGACAATGGCATGTTTTCTGGTGCAATTTTTATAGATCTCACCACAGCCTTTGATTTAGTTAATAACTCTTCTCTTAAAATCGACCTTTCAGCTCTAATACTATCCCTTGGTCCCAAAGTTATCTGATTAACTACAGGTTCTCAGTGAACTATGACTCGTGTACCTCTCCTCTCTCCACTACTCAAATTCTTTCCTGATGTATCTTGTCTTGCCCTCCTTGAGGCTAGAGAGAAATTTTTAATAAGTTTTTTTTTTGGCTTGGCTTAAAATGGTCCATAGACTGGTTGCCTAGTACTTACCTATGAGCCTAAAAGAGTTCCTCTAGTCTATTATTGCCCTCCCCCCTTCTGTTCTCTGTGTACATCAATAAACGTCCACTTGATCTTCCTTAACATCTCCTCCTATACATAGATGATGTGGTCCTGTACTACTGCACCCAGTCCCTAACTTTCTTACAACATAATTTACAATCTGACTTCAGTCACCTCAGTGAATGGATTACTATTAAAACCCTTATTAAAAATTCATCCAAAATAAAATCTATGCATCTTGGCTCTAAAGAAAAACTCAGCAGATTCAAAAAAACAACAATCTATGATCACAACAACCATCCCTTAGAGCAAGTCTCCTGTTTCAGGTATCTTGGTCTCTGGTTAGACACCTCAGCCATCTTCCACCTACATTTTGATAATACACATAAAAAATGAATACTTTTCTGGGCACAAAAAAAATCCCCTTTTCTATCACACGCTACCAGATTTGCAATAGGGAAAGGAATTTTACTCACTCAACTCAAATGCAGCCTCCCTCTTGTATCAGCAGTCTCTACTAAAACTCCACCAATATTCAAACATTAGAAAGCAGAGTATGTAGATTTATTACACACTCTCCAAGAAATGAACACCACTGTATAACACTAAAAAAAAGGCAAACTAGTTCCCAGATAACCGAAGGGCAGACCTGATTCTAGGATCACAACTGTTCAAACTCCTACATGAACATACGCTCCCTCCTTTAACCTTAAAACTAATAAAACATACCCCCACATGCAACCTAAGAAACTTGAACGACTCAGACCCTAAAACACAGACTCCACACTCAAAGGTGCACATCTAACCATGTGGGATTCCCTCCCATCTGAAATCAAAGACTGATTCACTTACTCCAAAGTTCCATTCTCTAGTAAAATTACATTTAGTTAATCAAGCAGAAAGTACCTGTTATCCCTCAAGTCACATCACTTCAATCTACTTTAGCTTTTCTCAAGTCTAACTCACCCATAAAATCATTTGCTCCATTTTTACATCTCTTATTCATTTTACTCTAATTTTTCAAATGTTTTGAAACTTTTGTACATATTATAAATTAATACATTGGATTTATGTATCCAAAGCACTACTCTACCAGTGTACTGTTTTACTGTGACTTATGTGTTAATATACTCTGTCTATTCTGTATGTCAGGTTAGCTTTGACCTTGGTCTGAGACTGAAACTGGTCAGAACTGAGAAGTGTTCTATCCACTATTAACATATTTAAATAAATAAATTGTTGAAGAGAGTAGCAGTTAAAAAGGAACATATGGAACAGATGTGTACTTTTTCTAAATGTGAAATGGGATGGGATAACAAATACCCTAAGCTTCTGAGTACATACTGGAAGTTTCCAGTTACAGCCTTGGGATACTTTTTTCAGAAGCATGAAATTTTGCAGATCAAACCATACCCACAGACAATGCAAAGGGTGGACTTCTTTATTTATTTAGCAAAATAAAACATCAGTTTTGTAGACTTTCAGTTGTTTTGGTTGCTTCACATTATATTACAGTGTTTCAGCTACAGAATATTTTTTTATTCAACAGTGAGAGGAAAGTTTAAAAAATGTGTACTAAAATCTCAGTCATACCTCTCAAATGTCCTGATTTTACTTCATGTTTTTGCCCGGTCTCTCATGAAATATTTGACTTTCTGGTAAATTACTGAGGATCAAAATCTGTCAAATTATGCCTGTTTAAAAAATGCATGTTGCTATAAAACCTGCTATACTATTTTTTAAAGGCGATAAAGGAGAACAATGAACTGTGTTTTTGCATAGTGCTCAGAATGTTATGGCAGTTCATACCTCTCAACTGTCCAGATATTTGCAGAATGTAAAAATTTTTACCTCATATTTTGGTCTGTTCCTCATGAAATTTGTGGTTGTCTGTGAAAGGACTGTGACGATCTGTGGATTGAAGTCAAAATAATGACATACCTTTGAGTTTCAAACTTCAAATCCTTCATCAAATGCTTGTTGACACAAACCCAGTTATTCTAGCAAATAAGTTTATATGAGAAATATTTAAAATCTGTCCCTATTTTACATCTCAACCTCTTAGCACAAAAAAATCTAGACAAAGCCAAAAATAATGGGGGGTGCAAAGGCCCAAAAATACGGACAATGTTCAAATATTACTCTTTCAAACTTAGAAAGTTGCTAGACCAAAAGGTATTGTGTTACTACACATTATATAAGGGATATGAAGACTGACAGTCAAATGTCTGTCATTATTTCTTGAATTCAAGCCTCACTGACTTGCCACACAAGTTCAGAAAACCACAAATTCTATGAGGAACAGACTAAATATGCGAGTCAAAAATCTAGACACTCTACAAAAAATCTGTACATTTGTTTGCCATGGTCCCTATTTTAGGTCCTTTGTCCGCCCCTCCCCCCATTATATCAGGCTTTGTCCAGATTTTTTGCACTATAACCTTGAATGGTATATGGCAGTTGATTTGGAGCGGCTGCACATCAACTCGCCATAGGTCTCAACTTCTTTCATTAAACAAGGGCAAGATAAACAATAATGGCCAGAAAACCCAACATTGTTGCTCATACATTTCAAGTTACTTATTATGAGGAATATTTCTCATTATGAGTCTTAAAAAGTCCATGTTCCTCATTGTTCCACCTTTGAAGTGCGTGTTACACAGTCGATGTTAAGATTTTTTTCTAATTAATATCAAGAACAGCCCAGAGATAATGCTCTGCAAAAATGAAAAGGCTTTTTTTTTTCACTTTTTATCACATATGGTGGCAGTAACCGTGTCCGGTGATAACGGAGAGCACTAGACTTTGCGTAATCACATCACTTCGTATTCTGGATTTGTTCTTACGAGCGGCTCAGTGCTCTCCATTATCACCAACTTTTTTTTTACAAAATTCCTTTAGATAAAGAGGTAATTTATTCTCGCGTTTAAAATCAACGAAGCGAAATATACACAAATTGACGTTTCCCACAATCACTTTATTCAGTCCAACTGCTCTTTGAACTATTTCCCACGTAAAGTACGTTTTGTCGTCATCGCTACGGTCTATTTCTGGTAAGTATGGTTTCTGTAGCACTGAGGGTTTTATGCTGTAATTTGTAGTTTATGACGTTAGTCAACAGTTCAAGTCTATTGTTTGTTTCATTCTTGTAGTCTGTGTTTGTTAGATTGGTAGAGTAAAAGTGTCAATGATCGTAACGTTTCATGTATGTTTGACTGTTTTTTTTTTTTAACATTGTACCACGCGGTTATTTTTCAGTATGCATAGACGTCCTGTAGTTGGAAAATGTGCAAAGCTAAAACGTTAGTGGTGATTTATCTCAGAATCTTATTGAGTGCGCAGCGTCATGGCATTGACAACTTTTTAGGCATTTGTTTGGGACCTCGTGTATTGCGTTATGTAAATATATGTAGACCATTTCTATTAACTGCCAAAAGGCGCACGGAACTCAAAGAAGGCGTTTAAGTTTTATTACAGTAGAGTTTTGTTCACAGCACTGTATCTTTGTAAAATTTATCGAACTTGTTTCTATGTAAGTAAGATAAATGCGGATCCGGAAACTGTTTTGATGAGTTCATTGAACAGGTTGGTTGTGTGCGAATTGCTTGTTTTAAGGGGTTAGGCGGGGATTTCCACAGAATGGGTTACTAGAAACTTCGGCTTTGTAGTAGAATATTACCCCACCGCGGTTTTCGCGCAGGAATGGGCGTGGTATGCATGATTGACATGCAAAGCCCATGTGAGGTTGCATGCAAAATACGGTTGAGTGACAAGCCTTGCAGATTATCCAGCGACCTGTTGAATATTCCTTCCGTCACTATCCCCCCCAAGTTTTTAACTTTAATAGGACACAATGTTTCCGTTCTTGAAAGACCCCCATTAATTAAGAGATGTAAGGACAGGTTCATGTAGTAGTGGGACAAAAGGGCAGAGTATGCACACACTACTTTACGCCCCATCCTTGCAAGGGCACACCCCTCTCCCCCTTTCTTAAGTATACTTGTGCTTATCAGAAGAACACAATTTGTGGTTTTACTGAACGTGGAAGTCAGTAAATAATGACTCACATTTTACATTCTTTTGAAATACTAACATAAAACTTGTAAAGCTAGTAATTTTCTAAGTTTATAAACGCAGTAATCTTCCTATATTCGGTAGTTTGCCCCCCGTTCTATTGGGCTTTGTTCAGATTTTTGGCGTTAAAAGATTAAGAGGTATGTGTCTGTGTTGACAACTGGAACTGTGCGTTAAACGTTACGGTTCCAGGTTTGTACCTCTCTGTCTTGGTTACCATAATTCACTGTCTCAAGAAATAAGTGCAGCAGACATTACAAATAAAAAAAATCGCATATCTGCAGACTAACAGAATAGAATGGAAAATTCTTTGGAAATATAGGGAGTGGCACCGCAGATAAATACTGGATGTCAAACAGCTAAACAGTAATGCTTAAAACAGAATACAAGTAGAGTTCTGCCATGTGTGTTCCTGCACAGAGGACTACAAATGGTTTAGGTGTATGTTATACAGAAAAAATAAGGCGCACTTGCAGCAGCGCACCTGTTTATCTCATGAGGTGAAGTTCTATCTCGCTGTTCATTCTTTACTGATGGGTTCAGAGCCGAGTCGGCCATTGCAAAGCTCGAGGTCTTCAAATAGCTTGAGGCCAAGTTCCTATCCCATGATGCATCTAGAGTTACCCGATCTACTTTGCGGCTGCAACAGATTGGAGGTGCTGCATTAGCTTGGGCTAGTAAAATTGTTTTTTCATTCTTTACTTTAAAAAAAATGTTAGTTTAAGGTAGTTTAGTAGAGTTTTATAAAGCTTTCATAGCTTTTTGGTGTGCTTGCCTTCTTATCCCTTCCCATTAGTGTCCTTTAAAAATTTCTAGTTGGCCTCAAGTTTTAGGCCTACTTGTTTCTATATATTAGTATGTTTATTCAGTGACCTTTGTCACAATTTATACTTATTACTTTAGTTATTTGCTGTGTGGTGTGTTTAGCCTTAAGATTGTTTTAGATGAGGCTTACTAGTTAATTACTGTTGAAGCTTGCAGTTGACAGTATCTTTGTCATATAATATTAGATAAGATTTGTTGTCTCTTTGTCATATCCTTAGGCAATATTAGACAAGATTTGTTGTCTCTTAGCAGCTATTCTCTTTTTATTGCATAGTCTGCTTAGAGTGCTTTAGATAGACTTTCTGTCACTTTAACATTTATTTAGGATTACTGTGTGTGTGTGTGTGTGTGTGTGTGTGTGTGTGTGTGACTTAGCCTGATTTTTATTAAGGCTTGTGTGAATAATTACTCTCTAGGGTTTTCTGTGATGACAGTAATTTTTTTCTTTGAGATTACTATGGCTGACCAAGACAAACATCCCAAGTCTGGTTTCAAGAAGTGCCCCAACTATGGTCAAAAGAAGTCTGTAATACAGCCATGTACATTTTGTCTACTGTCTAGCAGCCCTGCATTTACAGGATAGCTGTTCTATATGCCATTTCTTCTTCTCCAGGGTACTACAGGAAAGGAAAAGAAAGCTAATTGACAGAGGTTTGTTGAAACCCTCGTTTCAAGAAACTTTGAGCGACCAAGATGGATCCAGCAAGTTCTCGGTCTTCTTAAGACTTCAGTCTCTGAAGAAATCAAAAAAATCTTCGACTTCGGGTCCACTGCCATCGGAACAGACAGTCTTTTCTTTTCAGAGCCGGTCCCCAGTCTTGGAACCGGTATCCCAAGCTCCTAAGAGTCCATTACTACAGTCAGTACCACCTTCGGTGCACGCTCATCTCTGTCCTCTATCAGCTTTTCTAATCTGAATGTGGATCATGTGGTGCAGAAGCTGTTATCAGCACTGGCCTTAACAAAAAGTTAATCAGCTTCAACCCAAATGGCTTTGGAGCTGAAGACCCTTGCACCAGCTCAGTCTGTTCCTCCTCTGAGCCATGCTGGTCCTTTGAAGCCGGAGGAGTCAGACCTGTTGATCGTGGAATCCTTGGAGCAGACACCTGCTCCAGTTTCTTCGGCTCCGTGCACTTTGACATCCTCGATGCCAATTGAGGACTCTAGGAACCGACACTCTCTGGTCGGATGGTTGGACTGACTTGTGGGTTCCGACTCTGCCTCTCGGGGATTCGGCTCAGATGAGCTCGGCTCCTACCTCTGGTTTGGAGTCCACTGTCCCGGTGCTGGGGATATCTACTGTTTCCTCGGATCAGTCGGATCCCTCACATCGGAGCAGAGGTGCTTTGGATGCCATGAAGAGTCATGTCTCCTAGGAGGTCCTCTACCTTAGGTCTGGCTTCCTCCTCCCCTAAAGCACCTGTGTCTGCTTCTGCCTCACACATCCTGTCCAACCGTAGAGACCCAGAGCCTCAGGAAGCCCCATTGGGTGGCCCTTGCTCTTCCGAGACCTCACCAGAAGCTCCCACTGATGAGGTTCCCAGGAAGAGATTGTGTAAGAGGAAACATCTAGACCCCCACCCGAGCCTCTAACATCGGATAATGACTTAGATGAGTCTGAAGATGTATCATTCTGAGATATTTGAAATCCTTAGGCAGAGGGGTCACTGGCAGTCCAAAAGCCCTACTGAGGATGAGTCTGTTCTCCTGAAGGCTTTCGGGTCTCAACACTCCACCTCTTGGGTGTCTCCATTCTTCGATGAGTTGATGCAGCTGGTCTCATGAAGGGCATGAGAGTCTCTGGATACTATAGAGCCTGTTCCTAGGAGGCCTAATAAGTTAATTTCTGCCCACCTTGACAAATCTTTCGTAAAAGGTGTTCCAGTTGATGCCATGGTGGCAGCCACCAAAAATGACATGTCTGAAACTTCATCTATCCATTCTCTTAACAGAGACTCTAGGATCATGGATAGCTATGGGAAGCGCGTGTTTAGTTCAGCAACTTCTGCTGTTCATTGACTCAACTATTTAACAAATTTTACCTGGTTACAAAGAGATCTCCTTAAAGAGCTAGGAGATGCTCTTCAGGTTACAGTAGCTGCAGGAGCTACCAACAAAGTTGCCACCCAGCTTGCTACCCTCAGCTCTATAGTAAACTCATCCGTGCACCTCGTCTCATATGCAGCTGGAACAAGTAGGGCAGCGGGTATATGAGTTGCTCTTAGGAGACGCTCTTTGATGTGCTTGTGTTCCTTTGCTGAGCCCTTCAAGTCATCCTTCGTGAATACTCCCTTTGATGGCTTGTCCTTTTTCGGGCCTAAAGTGAAGGAAACCTTAACCAGGTGTGAGCAGGACGGAAAGACTCTGCTGTCAGGGTCTGTTTTTCCACCCCTACCGGACCCTACTCTAAGGGTCAAAGGGGAGAAAAATGTGGTTCCAAAAAGCCCAAGGAGTCTTTCAGGACACACGTGGTGAACCCCCCCCAGAGGCAGAGGAGGGGACAATAATGGAAGACGCCGCCTTCACAACAGAGGGGATCTGCAACACCAGGGTGACAGAGATCACTTCTCTGGGAAGCCCTACCAGTGCTCCTGAAAGGAGGCCCGACTTTTCTGCTCTGGAGGCAGTCTGGGGTTGCTTATCTTTGTACCCAGATGCCTGGCTCAAAAATAACAGAAGACAGCTTGGTACAAAGTATCATTTCCAGAGAATACTTCATCCCAATCTCCACACCCCCTCCACCCATAAGAAAAATCCTGGACGTTTCACCCAGTTACAGGGAATAGGCAACAGTAGAGGTCCAAATGTTGCTAAGAAAAGGAGTCATCCAACCAGTCAGGATCTGAAACTTACTCAATATTATTCTTAGTTCCAAAAAAGACAGGGGACTGGAGAACCATATTGGACCTCAGCAGACTGAATAAATATATCAAGAAAGAGAAGTTTCGGATGGTCACGCTTCAGTCTATACTTCCTTTTTAGGGAAAGCCAATTGGATGTGCTTGATGGATCTCAAGGATGGGCACTACCAGATAAAAATGGCCAGGCCATCCAGGGATCATCTGCGCTTCCGGCTGGGAGTCAATCATTACCAGTTTCGAGCCCTGCCATTTGGTTTCACTATAGCCCCCAGAGTGTTCAACAAATGCATAGCACTGGCAACGGCTCCCCTGAGGCATCTAGGATTCCATGTGTTTCCATACTTAGACGATTGGCTCCTTACCGGCACCACCAGGCATCAACTCATTCAGGCCAGGGAGTCCGCTCTGTCACTGCAATCAACTGGGCATTACAATCAACTCGGAAAAATCTGCCTCGTCTCCATTGCAGCATATCGTTTTTATCGGGGCAGAACTGGACACCCCCACCACCACACCAAGGTTTCCAATAGAAAGAGTCTTTCTTTTTTGTCAACATGTCAGCGTTCTGCTATCCAAAGACCAAGCACCAGCATCAGAAGTTCTGAAATTGTTGGGCATGATGGCAGCAGCAATTCTAGCCATACCACAACTCGTATGCACATGCGGATACTACAATGGCTGTTGTTCACTCAGTGGTCTTACAAAGAGCTTCACATGTCTCACACGATAATGATCACAAATTCCTGCAAAAAGGATTTTCAGTGGTGGTTGACCTCACTTCATGTCACAATAGGACACCCATTACCCCCTCCAGCGGCCAGTAACCATGGATGCTTCCCTGATAGGGTGGGTGGGGGGGCATTTTCAGGGAAAGACAGCCCAAGGCTCATGGACCGATCAAGAGACACATCTGCATATTGACGTCCTGGAGATGAGAGCAGTACTTTCGGCATTGTAGTACTTTCAGGACTCTCTTCCTCTGGGTATGATTGTAATTCAGACAGACATGTTGGTGGTCTGGTATTTGAGCAAACAAAGAGGAACCAGGTCTTACCTCCTTTGTTGCGAGGCTCTTGAGTATGACAGTGGGCTGTTTCCACCCAGCGCTGTTGGCAATGCACATTCCAGGGAAATCCAATGTGATAGCAGACAAGCTGAGCAAGGCAATCTTGTTGCCCCACGAGTGGTCCCTCAAGAAAGAAATAGCGGATGGGCTATTCCGCAGATGGGGCCAGCCTTGCTGCGACCTTTTTGCCAGTCACATGAACACGAAGTGCAGAAGCTACTTTGCCCTGATTTCCCCCTCTGGGAGAAGCCCCAAGGAACGCACTCATACACAATTGACCTCCCGGTCTCCTCTATGCATTTCCACTAATCCCGTTGATACCCAAGGTTCTACAGGTAGCAAAAACTCTGGGAAGGACCATCATTCTAATAGCCCCTCATTAGCCTGGTCAGATTTGGTTTGCCTTCCTTCGACTTCCATCTTTTGGAGGACCCTTGGATTCTAGACCCAGTTCCGGACATTCTGACGCACGCGTCAGGGGACCTTCATCCCTTTCTGCAGTCCCTGAAGCAGACAGCTTGGCTGCTCCAATTCCCATCGTAACCAGGTTCCCTAACCTCTCCAATGAGACAAAACAAATCCTCTTATCCTCTCATAAATCTTCTACTAGGAAGCTATATCTTAGCAAATGAAAAACATTTTCTGTATGGGCTTCTAAAACAATATTGATCCTTACTTAAGCCCCTATGGCCTCCATTTTAGAGTTCTTGACTAAGATTTTTAACAAAGGAGCTGCAGCAGCAACAGTGTTAAACTGGCTGCTATTTCTAATTTTCATCTTGGATTTGAAGGATTGACTATTATGTCTCACAAGTTATCCAAAGTTTTTCTCAAAGGGACATTTCATATTAGACCACCTGTGAAATCTTCCTATTCTTCATGGAACCTAAATTTTATGCTTTCCTGCATAATTCTTTCGCATTTGAACCAGCTTTTTCTTGTGACCTCACATTTTTGTCATGGAAAACCATCTTTTTAGTAGCTATTCTGCCCGCAGAGTGTCAGAGCTTCAGAAGCCTCTTAATTTGATATTCCATGCTGAGAGTCTCACTTAGAACAAACTCCTCATTCTTGCCCAAAGTTTGCACTGAAACCAATCTCAACCATATTATTGATTTGCCACTTTTCTTCCCCAACCATTCAAACAATTTAGAGTACATGCTGCACAAACTTGATGTTCACAGACCGCTCCAGATTCTATTTGGATAGAACAAAAGGTTTCAGAAAATCAGACCAGCCTTTTTTTTTTTTCTAGACTCCAGGAAGGGTAGACCAGTGGCTAAAACAACTCTGTCTAAATTGTTATCTGATTGTATTACCTTTGCTTATTCAGCTGCCAGTATGCCTTTGCAGCATAAAATTAAAGCTCGCTCAACCAGAGCAGTTTCTACATATTCTACTTTTTCTGCCAGACTTCCTATTGATAATATTTGCGCAGCAGCCAGTTGTTCAAAACTTCATATCTTTATCACTCATTAAAAAGTTGACAAGGCCTCCAGAGACTGGGCCTCCTTTAGATCTACGGTCTTGAGAAATATACTCCCGTGAGCCACCTGAAATTGATGGTGCTTTGGACGCTACCCATCAGCAAAGAATGAACGGTGCGATAGAACAACTTCACATAAAGAAATTATGTACTTACCATAACATTCCATGTGAGTTGTTCATCTCGCCTTCATTTTTACGTCCGTCCCTCCAACCCCCTCCTGTTAGATGTCCGAGATGCTGGATCCATCCTGGTTGCTCAATCCTTCTATACCCTTTCTTGGGAGTGAAAGAATGACACATGGTATTATTATACGCACCCAACAAGATCTGAGGTAACTCTAGGTGCATCACGGGATGGGGACTTGGCCTCAAGGCATTTGAAGACTTCAAGCTTTGCAATTGGCCGACTTGGAGCCGAGTGATTGGCTCCGAACCCATCAGTAAAGAATGAAGGCGAGATGAACAACTTGCATGGAACGTTGTGGTAAGTGCATAACTTCTTTTTTATTCACAGTAAGACTAGCAATTACAGGGAAACGTACAGTAGTGGGCGGGTTTTAGGTGGTCCTTGCTACTGTGCATCTGTTGGGGTAATGTTCTAATACAAAACCGAAACTTCAACTATGAAACTCGCAGACTAGCTAAAATGCCTTATTTTATACCAAATTATTTTGATTGATGACTTGACGTGGTTTAGTGTTATTTGCTAATAATTGCTGTAGGAGTGTTAAAAAGTTCTTCACTGAATGTGTGGTGGACTTTTTCAGTGTGGAACTGCAGGGAGCAAGGACTTAGGACTTTAAAATTAGAAACATTCCTCATAATGAGGTACACTTCGGATGTATGAAAGTAAGTGATATTCAGAGAAACGGTGGTAGGTTTTTGGGTTGAGTCAAATGACGAGTGTTCGGCATAAGCAAGGCGCACATGTCTAGAATCTGTAACACATAGTGTTAAATATTTATCTGATATCTGTGGTAAAGAATAATGAATCATGCAACCCGCGGTGGTAGTGCTGCGGTAGCATTGTCGCCTCACAGTAAGACGCTGTCCAGTTTGATTCTCAGCTAGAGCGTCTTCTGCAGGGAGACATGCATGAATGGGCGTACCTTCGTTGAAGGTTGTGCATCAGGGCTGGCAACTCGGCACGTAAAAATAAACTGCCAATCATTAGCGGACCGGAGTTCCGCTGTGGTGACCCCTATCCGGGGAAAAAGCCGAAAGACACATTAATAAAAACAGATTTTTATAAGTAAAAGCGACTCATTTTAATCGTTCCGAGAGCTTCCCAGATGAAGTTGTTAGTAGGTGTTCCACATTTTGTCCTCATTATGAGAGTTAATGTTTTACATTTTCTAGCTGGAAGGTTGAAAACTGTGGTGTGATGTATTTGGAGATGATGAGCTTCAGGATAGGTTGTTGGAGTTTACAGTTGTGGCAAATGACTTGGTTGTTCTGGCTGTAGTGTTTATTTTTATCCTGGTAGCATTTTGTGTAGAACAAAAACAAAGTTTAGTTAGACTTTAAGGCTGATCAGGGAATTTTCTTCTGTTTAAGATTTATTGGATTTGGAAAAGGGCACCAAAATGCCCTATCTTCAAGTGCATAAGTCAAGATGATTGTGAAAGTACCCAGCAAAAACATCACTGTTCCTAGAGTGCTGTATTTTTATATTATTACCTAATGTATTTGTGTTTTTAATTCTTTGGCAGTTAAATGCAGACGATTAAGGTCATGCGATGTTGATGAGCTGCTTCGGGTAGTTTAAAATTTGATTCTGGTGGCCTCCGTTTGCCTTCTGTATGACTGAGAAAGTCACTTCACAAGACAGTGCTCTCAGATTGAGTTTGAAAAAGATTCATGTGGGTCAGTGCACTAGCCTGATTGAAAAATACAAGTATATAAAATACTAATGGCAGAATGTAATTCTTATACATAAGGAGCACCAATGCTGTGCTTGTCCTGGGCATGTCTCCTGGGGGATTGATAGTGCTGTTGACCTGTTTGGAATTTGGTGTGTGATATGTAATGTCTTGACAGCACCGTTGTGTCTGCAGAAAGCTTTTTGCATTGTATTCTGTGGCATATGTTACTCTTGCTAACCCCCAGTAGGCATACATGTTTGTGCCAGTCCTGACCAGCACTCCAAAAGTGTATCTGGCACTCTTCTCTGCTGTTGCAAGGTTGCACTGCACCTAGCAATATGCATAAGTTTGTGCTGGTGCCAGCGTTCTTTTTCTCTGTACCAGATTACCCCAAACAGTGCATCCCAGTGCTTTCTCTCTGCAAATGCTGATTAGGTGTCAGCTGGCATTCTGCCCTGTACTCAACCTGGCAGCCAGTACAGCATTCCACCAATTACTACCTGGCTCTCCACATGTGAGTCTGCTGTACACCTTGATAGTTTTTGCTGCACTCCATACACCAGTACATGCATGTGGTAGCGGTATTTGTTCATTTTTTTGCTGTTACACCAGTTAAAAATCTGTGCCAGGAAGCTATATTTTTCCACAGAATATGTTGTACACAAATTGTATTTGCAGTTGTATTGTATGGCAAATCTTTGTAAAACCCAGTCTTTTAAACAACTACTGGAAACCTACTATACAGTATACTATACTCTTAACATAGAAAGTACTGTTTCAAAGCCCATGCTTTTCTAGTGTAGAATAAAGTAAATTCCTACGAATTGTATTTAAGTATGTTTTTCTCTTGCATCTTCTGTAGAATAATGTAAATCTTGTAAATTGTATTTTTGACGTATGTTTTCTTCTCCGTCTTTAACATGTAACACTTTTAAGCTCATGTTAAACTTTGTTGTCACTGTAATGCTCTGTGAAGTTTTTCTCCCCAGGCCCCCACTGAAAATGGGTCTCAGACCCAGTGCACTTTTCTGGTCAACAAATTTTAATAAATAAATACATTCTATTGCTTATTGTGTTTCATTGCAGAGGAGCATTGAATCTTTGCAGTAACATTTTTGGTTTTGATTACTTTAACAGTACTTTTTTGTCAGTTAGATCTCTTCATATTCATTACTTTTGCAGCATTCTCGTGTTATTTTTTTGTTTATTAGTCATAATAATAACTGAAATAGAATCTAAAATTAACTGCAGTAGTAATTTTGGTTTCTTTGCATACAGTAATAGCTTTTGATCAGGTAATGTGCTTTTGCTGCAAAAGATCGCCCTTGTTTCATAATATCACATCTTATTTTAGCTCTTCTTTTAAGCGGATCATGCAAATCCCCCAAAAATTCACAGATTTTGGTTCTGTTTAGCTCAGTAATGTAAGTATCTACAGTCTGTATTGGACACTGCACCCTTATGAAGGAGATGGTTAATGTGTTGTATTGCTCTCAGGTTGTCATTTTCTGAATTGTTTTCTAAGTGCTGCTGTTTTGTTTTTTAGCAGATCAAGAAAAGTAAAAAGGTTAAATATCTACGAGTTTTCATCCCCAGTGAAATTTGGTGCAAAGTTTAAGGCTTCTAAGTAATTAAACTAACAGTAAAAAATAAGTCACATTTCTGACTCAAAAGCTGCTGTTTAATCTTACTTTGCACAGGGAAAACCCCATAGAAGGTTGCAGTTAAATGTTTTTCTATGAGAATTATAGATCTGTATGTCTGAATGCATAAAGTCTTTAAAAGAATGTATATATAATTTCTTCACTTCTGCATACATATTTCTCTGCCACCATGCAGTGTTTGGGTGGTGAGTAAATAAGTAACTGAGGAATGTGATCCAGTCCCATTGGCACTGAATCCTGATTCTGTGCTGATGCCATTTGGTATTTTACCTGACACTCCACCTTGCATTAATTTTGGGCCAGTGCTGGCCAGCCTTTTGCGTGAGATTCCACTGATTGACATAGTCCCTCACTTGCCACTCCACTCCTCATTTTGCTAGGCAACCCAGTACTTCAGTGTTCTAGGACTATGATTGATAGATGTGGTTGGACTAGGCAGTCCTCTAGTCCATTTGACACTTCCTGTGGTACATCACTTGGCACTTTTTCTAAGTTTTAGTTGGTTCTCTACACAGGGCACCAGCTCTGAGACTGTAGCTGCTATCTGGCCAAAGCATTCTGTTGGTCCACCTAGCACTCATCCAGTCCAATGAACACACCAGCCTACAATAATATAGGCCTACGTGGCACTTTTAACTGTGCACTCTGCATGGGATGTGCCAAGTACCAGCTGGCAATCAAGCCACATATTGCTGTGTCTGAGACACCAGTATCTGGTCAGGGTAGTCCACTCATCCAGCAGGTACATCACATGACATAGATTGCTTTCCAGTTGCTGGTTACCGGGTCACTCAGGCTAGGGCTATGGGGTCTGAAATAGCTATGACAATTGTGGCACTCTTCTGGCCTCCTGGCTCTTCTTTGGCATGGCATACTGACCTCCCGTGATCCTTCCAGTGTGGAATGTGTCACCTGTCACTCCACTCAGCAAAGCTTTGCTAGGTCAGGAAGATATGTGTCTATTTGGGGCTCCATTTCTGTTTAACCAGCACACTGCCTGCCACATTCTGCTGTTCACCATGCACTTCAGCCAGTAATCAGACATCATTGTGGCAGTCCTTTGTGGATTGTATACTTTTAAGGCACACTAATAGTCCCCAGGTACTGACTCTGTGCACTGGGTCCTAGATGACACTTCAGCCAACAAAGTACTGCTGCCATTGTCTCTCAGGTGGATAGCTGTAGTACATGGAACTATAGCAGTTGTTAATGCCAAGCTGCATTGGCTCCGCAGGTCATGTAGTAGATGTTCTTTCCAGAACATCACTTTGAAAGAGCACTTTTATTGTATCCTAAACACTTTCTTATACATTTCCTGATATTACATGGTGTCATGTTTGAGGAAGTATAACTTCAAAAGTGAAGATATTCAGAAAAGGTAAATGTTTATTTTCAAGAATTTGTCTGCATGGTAGCCCAGCTACACCACCTTCTCCAAATGTGATCACAAAAATGCTGTTGCTGCAAGGCAACTCATTAGTAGTCTATGGAATAGTTGGGAAGCCTGAGGGTGCAGCATGCCTCCTTTTTGAAAACAAGTAAAGAGGCCTTGAATGTTTTTGACTCAAGTGTAAACAAGAGTGAACGTCAGTAATTATTATGAGCCTAGAAAGAACTTTTCATATTCTCAGTGTTTTTTTATTAAAAAAAAAAATCCAGCCATTCCTTTGCTATATTTGCTTGTTACTGAGCCGAAGAATTGAGCACAACCCAGTAAATTTGATGTGTAGAACTATAAAAGAGAGGGATGATTGTTGTAAGACATTGTGCACAACATTTCTTATTTTCATAATGTATTAATAAGAGTATTGTCTCTAAGAAACTGTCAAACAAGAAGCAGGCTTGTAAAGTTAGACTATGAATTAAAAAAAATGGCATTTATTTTTCCCCGCAGTTTGTCATCCCTATGTTGATGGATAAGATAAGGTTTAACATCATTGTTTGTTTAATTTTTTTGATATGTCTATTATGTTCAGCTTCCACACTGCACACCATTTTGGTTTTGAATGAAGTCATACAGTGCTTTCTTGGCTATATATTGACCTAAAAGAGTAACACATGTGTTATGTTTAACTGATGTCCATAATTCTGTTTTATCAAAATAACCTTTTTTAGGTATAAGGAAACTCATTTTAACTATTCTGTGAGCTTCCCAGATAAAGTTGTTAGTAGGTATTCCACATTTTGCTTATTTGGTCCTTATTATGAGAGGTAATGTTTTACATATTGGATGTGGAAGGTGAAGACTATGCCAAGATGTATTTGAAACATTTTGAGGTTTTCAGTCAAGTTAAACCCACTTAGCAATGTTATTTGTAACACTTTGTCCTTTTCCAGCTCTCCCAGTAATAAATGTTTTCAATTTCTAGGAATTCACAGCTTGATTGTGTACTGTCTTTTTACAGCTGCCTTTTCCCTTTCTTGAGACCATACGGCTGTTGAGTCCTGGGCAGTTCACACATGTCTTGCTTTGCAATCCTAAAGTAAGGAAACCTGATACCAGCGACAGAAATGTAGGGGTTAACTGAAAACTTTTTTTTTTTTTTTTTACTCTGCATTAGATGAAGCTGTTTATTGTAATGTGATTAAAATGTGTCACTGGAGATCATTAAAGACACTTGCCAGGGTTTTTCAAAGTTAGCTTTTTTTCTGTTTGATGCCACCCTAAGTAAATGCAGGCAAGGTTTGATAAAATGTAGAACGTCGAGATAATGTCAAAGTCTAAGGACTTGAAGTGCATTATGAGAAAGATTGTAGAAAAGTTAACTTTGGTTACTTCAAAGTGTTTTAGGTTAGAACAAAAGAAATCTGTGATTGCTACTTAAATGTGTTAACAGTTACGTTTGTTATAGCATGTAGCATTTTTTAGACGTCTGTGGTCATATTGGCCCTTCAAGAGTTTCATATTTTCCATTATCAAATGATGTTAACATTTGTGGAACAAATTAGATTTGTGAACAATTAAAATTAATTTAGGCTGTGACTGACCTCATGGTAATATGCGAGTCAAAAATGCAAATATGGAGCTAAAGTGAGACACTGTTCTAACAGTAGGAGTCGACGGAATATGTACCATTGCAGTAAGAGACTAGTAAAGAAAATTATTGCGCAACTAAAATTCAAATCCCATGAAGGTAGGCATGGTTATACATTTCCAGAGGAAGTTTTATTCATTTTTAGACTGTGGGCATGACAAAAAGCATTTGGTAAAAATATGCAACAGTAGAAACAAATGTGTTAAATTTGCATGTTGAACAAGAAATGTGGAGACTGTCTCTATTGTTGAAGTGAGGAGTTGATATAGGCAAAGTATTGACTAAAAAATACAGTAAATTTTTTTTTTCTAAAGATAGTATTTGAATGCATTGAAATAAAACTTGTGTTCACTTTGGAGTCACCGGCTCAAAAGCTTTTGATGTATGCATATACATAACATCAGAATCTAGGTAATGTCGGGGGGGGGGGGGTAAAGTTCCATAAGAATAAGATACCTGATTATTTTGAGAGACAGAAAATATAAGAAATGTAAAATAATTTGAACAACTTTGAAAAATGGAAAACAACTTGGACAGATTAAGCACAGTGTGAGGCAAGATCAATAAAAATTTAAAGAAAATTTATTTAAAGATAGTATGATCTGAAACCATTTTGTAGATTTGGAAGGAGTAAAAACATACAAATTGACAAAATGGGTGGAGATTATTTATTCTCAGGCACAACAGATTATGGATGTGTTTACAAAATATTATGCAAAACAGATTATGGATGTGCTTACAAAATATTATGCAAAACAGTTTGGCTCCACAAAGGAAGGTGATAAGTTCTCCTAGTAACATCCAGGTAATCTCATATACTGAAATCAGATTAGATTATATTGAAAGAACTATGCAAACTGGATCCAAACCAAAGCATATGAAAGAGACAGAATTAGTAATAATGGCTTGACAACATGTCTGCAAGAACTTACAGTCCCGTTATAACTTATTTGAAACTTATAAAGTTTCCAAATTGTTATTCCATATTTGTTTGGTGCTAATTCTAATGTAATTAACACTGACTTTACTTCTGGATTTCCTAAACTTTATGTATCTTTTCCCACAACCTACAGTTCTATAACTGTCATTTAATATATTGGATGATATGATTAGAAAGACTCAAAGCTAGATCTACCCATACACCCAGGTCCTTAAATGAATCTACAGTTTCAAGCACTGTCTGCTGTATTAAATATTCACCTTTCAATTCATGTCTCCCAAACCTCATATGCTTAGTTTTTAATGTATTTAGCATATTACTGTGCCCAAATGGTTGATTTAGTCAAGTTCTTTTGCAGTCTTGCCCTATCTGTAACACACGTAGTCAGTTTACCCAATTTCAAGTCATCTGCATACAGACTGAACAACACCTCAGATAAAAATAGATAGATCTGAAAGATACACCCCGAGATTCATGAAGCTTGGCGCAAGGACAGGGTTAGGCTTGTGTTGACCGTGCGGCGTAGAGATGGCACAGTAGCACCATATGCATATTAATGAAGGCATGCTGCTGCCACAGCCACGTGCATAGGAAATGTGCATGGGGTGTGTCGAAGCACTGCACTGAGGCGTGGACATGGCTGTATACGTGCAACCTAAAATGCTGACTTACAGCCTGCCTCCAATAGTAATCACACCTGTCCGTGTCCGTGGATACTGAAATGTATGCAAGACAGTTTTGCGAACACAAAAATAAGAAGCAAACACAAATGCACGTAGCTGAATATTGAGTCCCCATCCCTCGAACAAGTGACATTTAGGACCCCGTGCCCATATTCTATTGTAGTATTGATAGTTATACCAAGTGGAAGCGAAATGCATCGTGTCTAGCCAAGGCTAGCCCAATGGTCAAGGTTACCACCTGCCCCACATTGTGAGGGACAGTCCCCCTCTGGGCAGTTGTGTCCATGCCAAAACCATTATAAATGTAAAATATCCTGTGATCACGCCCCACATCTTATGTAATAGTCACATACAATAGTTATTTCTGTATGCAACATACCTACATGTTGCAAGAAACAGAATAAGAAAGTAAATGAAACAGAAGCAGCAGCTAAACTGCTACAACAATAAGCTTACATTTAGGCATAAAAGTACTGTCCGTTGTACTGACTGTGCGTATATGTTAACCTGTAAAATCTGATGTGTGTACTGAATATATCCCATCCTGGCCACATGCAAAGGTGGCAATCCTACCAGTGGTCAGAGCATTCACCCAAAATCTGCCCATTTGTGGTCCAAGGTGTCCTTGTCAGGATGGGCCAAAGATGAACGGATATTACCCGGGTCTACCTACCCTGTCATGAAAGATAAGTATTTGCGTGTAACTGTGTGTGATGTACAGCATGTGGAAGGCGAAAAATGCTAGGGTAGTCCTCGCAACCATACAGGTACCAGAGATATGTAGTGTATGCAATGTGTTCCCTTGACTGTGCCATGGGCCATCAACCAGAGAAGGGATGGATGGAGTGTATGGAATATGGGTGTGGGGGGGACGGGTAATGTAATAATTCGCCAAGGGGAGACTGTGTTGGATGCACAATAGGTGAACTGGAGGTGTATGAGGGAGCAGTGGGTGAATCGGAAAACTGGAGGTGTATGAGGGAGCAGTGGGTGAATCGGAAAGAAACACACAGAACAAACATACACATCCACACTACAACCTGACAGTCCATATTGTAGAACACAATCCCACAAACATACGAATATTAAAATGTGTGATACGCATATACAGAAACGTCACCGGCACATACCCACATAATGGTCTGGACTGAACTGAGCCATCCAACCACAACACACCTTGATGCATAATTGAATACCCATCATCCTCTGTACAGCACAGCCCCCCCCCCATTCCTGAACGTCCACCAAATCCAGCCATACTCGGGCTGCTAGCTTGGCGCAGCCATATCTGCACATAGTAACCACTACTCGTATCTAGTAGGCAGTCTCAGGATTGCAGACTATGTATCCCTTGCATGTGTAACCCTATCACGTTTTTGTAAATTAAAAAATATTGAAGTTTATTGCCTTGTTCAATTTTTTGGATATCCCTCATGGGATAAGTATCCTGTGTAAATATCAGACTTGGTGTTGACATGACGTCCAGTCCTGTAGACATCTGGACACAAGTTGTATGTGCAGTAGTAGTTCATGAGACTGCTCAGCCTCCAGCCGGTCATGCAGAACCTACAACCCGGGATTAAACATCTGACCGTGATGTATGGCTCCCCACATGAATTATCGAGAATATATACTTTACACATTCACATAGTGGCAGATGGATATAGGGTGATTAAGGTGCTGATGTAAGCAGGGTACCTTCTGTCCCACTTTGTGAGGGACAGTCCCTGTTTGGGTAGGTGTGTCCTGACCAAAAATAATACACTGGCAAATGTACTGTGATTGTAGGAAATAATTATGTACCATATTTCATGTAACAGTTGCATAATAACTGGTATTTCTGTATGTAAAATATGTAAATCTTACAAGAAACTGAATAAGCAACTAAACTGCTACAAGAATAATCTTACAAGAAACTGAATAAGCAACTAAACTGCTACAAGAATAAGCTCTCATCTAGGAAAATAAGTAAAGTTCTAAATCCTGTACTGACCGTGGGTATGTGTTGGCCTGAAAAGTCTGGTGTGTCCCGAAATATATCCTATCCTGGCCATATGAAAAGGTGGCAACCCTACCAATGGTCAGAGCATTCACACAATAACTGGCCAGCTTCTTAATCCCCCCTAAAACCAGTGACCTTTGGAGGAAAGGTGGTGAATTACACTGAATAATGACTAATTAAGAGTAATAGACGTTTTTAATTCAGAAAATAAGTATTAATACATATGCTCTGATTCTGTCAACGTTTCAAGTTATTAGCACTAAGTGTCCGTGGTTGTCCCTGTTACTGTTGAAATTAGTCCCTGAGTGGTTCGTACACATGTGTATACCAACCAACTGTCACATTTGTTGCCAGTACTGTTGAATACCTGTAGTGAAGTCAAATATCGTAGCTATCATCCATGTGGAATGTACCATGGATGGTGTAGTGGTCAAACCAGTGACTAAGGTGAGTCTGTTTCTGGGTACAAACCATGCAAGGGCCGCTAATTTTATGTGATGGCCAGAATAATGTCCATTGGATATAGGGAGGTAAAGCCAGCGGGGATGCACGGCGGACATTCAACAGAATGGGAAATGTAACTAGGTATGTAGGTGTATATGTATGTGTATGTACAGACATCTATATAAATATACATGGTCACAATGAAGCAGTCATAACGAATGTGAAGGGAAACGCCAGCAGAATTCCCCCCACCACGTATCATGTAGTGCCGACATATCAAGCCGGTCAGAGGTGGGCAAATACCTGCGTCTGTAAACACAGGTAGAATGGGGTACGGGTCCAGGGCTGTTGCGGTCTCCAGTCGGACGACCATATGAACACCCTGACAATCAAACACATGTATGTGCCAGGACTATAAGCTTTGGAGTTCTGAATATCCTCTTGAGTGAGTAAACATGCAGCACGGGTCCAGAACAGTAGGGAATAGGTAATGGTGCATGTATAGTAGTGTGGTTTTCCCAGCAGGAGAATGGATGCCTGCTGTGTAAGTGAAGCGTTGAGGCGTATGTTCGGCTAACTATGAACCATGGGTATACATATAAATGAAGCAGAACACCAATAGTGTAGTGGTTAGAGCATCCGCCTAACGTAAAGACATTCCCGGTTCAAGTTCGACTGTAGCACATATTTCCTTGTGGAATGAATGTCACTGTGCTGTAAAGCCAACATTTAAACATGTAAAGGTGAACGTGTGTTTCTCATGGGGCCATTAACCGGATTCTTTCAATCAAAGTGGTACTGTCATAATTAACAAGGCACACGTAAGCACAAATAAGTGGCAGTAAACATATGTAACTCTCAGTAAATATATGCGAGTGCGCCTGCGCAGGTGTAAGCAGCTCCCAGCATAGCAAATTATGTTTTTATGTACAGATGTAATTTATATATGTGTGTGTGTGTGTGTATATATATATATATATATATATATACACACATATAGATGTGTGTGTATAGATATACATCCACAGACATGAGAAATATATATATATTTGAAAAATGAACGCCGTAAGAATAAAGCATACACAAGGATTGTGAAGGGAATCTAGAGCAACTAAGGTATTCTGTAGTGCTTGCAGTATATGTCAGATAAAGCTGCCCAAGAGTGAGCAGAGCACCGCTATTCACACTAGAGGCATGGTTCTACCAGTGGGCATAACATCGTTGAACTGCTACGTCTACATTACACACAAGACGGAATGTAGTCCATGTTGGGACCACCTACACTTATAAGCCGCAAATGGCTGTAATCCATAACACCAGAAAAGGCACGTATGTGCAAATATAAATGGTGGGAGACCCTGTGAATACACAAGGCTGTACAAAATGTGTGTAGGGCCCCAAACGCTCTGGAGAGGGTAATGTGTAAAGGTATGTCATGGCTGCGCTATCA
Organism: Protopterus annectens; assembly: GCF_019279795.1. Classification (NCBI taxonomy): domain Eukaryota; kingdom Metazoa; phylum Chordata; order Ceratodontiformes; family Protopteridae; genus Protopterus; species Protopterus annectens. The sequence goes on from NC_056748.1 coordinate 575,573,959, forward strand.
GGTAGATAATGGCTGTTACGCGTGGAACCTCAACACGGGTGGGGTGGAGGAACTATGGGTATGCGATTATGGATCCAAGAGTGCCAGGTCCAATGGACCGCCCATATGCACATGCAGGCAACAATATGTTGGAAGTACATTCTCTGTAACACATGCACTCCATTTATTGGCATAGATAACATGAATGTGCACAGACAGTAGCTAGAATAATAGGCTGTGCAGACAACACTGTATCACATCCCATTTACCATCGGTAATCCGTACATGAACATATTGCGACATCTGTCCGTGGTATAACGTGCTAAATACCGATTGCAAGATAACCAGAGTGAAGTGTTGGTGTCAATGACTAAGGCAATAGTATGCTGGTGAAGCATATATAAAACCCATGTGTAAGTGCGTATGAGTGGGAAATGTATTGGTCAACGGACACACAGATAGAGATATATATATATATATATATATATACATATATATATACACATGAAAATGTGTACATATATTACTGTAAATATGCACATGTACATACCTAGGTTACGTTACAGCAGTTACGGGTAACAAATGGTCAGACTGGGCATATATTAGTGGGAGGTCCAATAAACAAATGTCTACCTCCCACACCCCCACCCAGCTAGGCCGGTGACACATACAGACACGCAGTAAAGGTAAATACACCGCTGTTTTCCAGACCATTGGCAGGAAACTACCAGTGGGAGAGATATGAAAGGTCTACACTTTAAACATGGATCACGGGGTCCTTTGTGGGACACCAAAAATTTCCCTTTTAGGCAATGCTATGATGATCGATGCGACCAGGATGTAGCTGTACACAGAACAGTAGGTTGTGCAAGTCTGATAACACATGTGTTTACCAAGTGGGCAGTGTGTAGGGGTGTGTTCATACCCCAGCTGCGCTCACAGTAAGGATGAGTGCTGTAGAGGGGTGTCAGGTATAGGAATCATGGGTATGCAATAATGGGCCTAAGTGTTGGTTGGCAGAGATGTATTAGGCTCGCCCCATGGAAGTAATTAATATTCCTATGTGGGTTTAGCAGGCGCCTATACCGCCCAAACGTTAAGAGCACATCTACTGGATAGTCCGTAAATCATTGGGGGAATACATAGGGGCTGTATCGGTGAACTGTACCTGATTATCATGGACGTGCGTGATTACGAATCGGAATCTAACACAGTCCCAACTAAACTCTTCCAGAACTAGTGATATTAGGTGGACAGGTGGCAGAATACACATAATGACTAATGACAACCTGTATGAGTCATAAACAGCATGTACCTCGACAAATGTGTATGAATACATATGCTCTGGGACTGTCAATGTGTCAGGTTAATGGTATCAATCATCTAAATGTGTCCCTGAGGGTGTTATGCAGTGTCCCTGATTCAGTGTTCATTCTCCCCCATTCATATGTGAGGTCTGCTAGTGATGGAAAGCGCATATTCCGCCGACTACTTTAGGTATATGGTAGCATAATAGGTTGGGGTTACCACCTGTTCATCTTTGTGAGGGACATTCCCCTTTGGGCAGTTGTGTCATGCAAAATAAATGTTATGGCACATGGCCTGTGATTTAGGGCAAAGAATCCATATATTGTCTGTAGTGGTTGCATAAAACGATTATGTTATATCTGAAACCCCTAGATGTTGTAGGAAACAGTATTAGCAACTATAATGCTACAAGCATAACCTTTACTTATGCAAACCGGTGAAGCAGTCTATTTTCTACTGGCTGTGGGTATATGTTGCCTTGCCAAATCTGACATCTCTGCATATAGGTCCTATAGAGCTGCCATCTTTCCAAATGGCCAAAGTGGGACCTGCTCCTTAGAAATGTCTGACGTACCAGGTCAGAACATACCTACAGCCGTGCATAGTACAAAACTATACGTATTAGCACAAATCAAAGATTAGTCTAGTAGCAGTCCAGTTGCTTATGCTACTTCACATAACGTATAGAAGTGTCATATATACAACTGTTGCATGCAACTATTAGAGAAACGTAGAATATAATATTGTTCTGTAATCAGGACATTTGCCATGTCTTGATTATTTTTGCATGACACATGCGCTTAAGGAGGGACTGTCCCACACAAAGTGGGACAGGTGTTAATCCTAAAGTCTCACCTCGGCCAATTTAAAAGGTGGCAAATCTACAGTAGGCATGCGGTAGCTTGACCCGGCAGCTGGATGTGGGTCCTGAAACACATTTACTTGTATGCATTGCAGAGTATCAGTCAGATGGGAGCAGATTGTATGAGGAACACTCATATAATATGATTAACTCACTGGACAGGCTGCCAATTCCATACAGTTGAACGCCATGCCGTTGCCTAATGGTCAGCCATACCCGATACTGTAGTCCGATGTAATAGGCATCACAAGGGATCTCGCCCACCCAGCGTGAGTGACACATGCAAGCAGCAATGTCGGTGCATGTGCAAGTGAGGTAGCCAGCGGGTGTAAGCGTGTTTGGCTACCAGTTTGCAAGTATTGCACTGGTAAAGAAATGTGGAGTCTATCCAAGTGTAAGAAGCTGCTTCAATGTGCTTTACTCACTCCGTATCCAATGGGCTTGTTTTGGCCGCAAACAAATAACCATCCTTTGCAAGTGTTGGTAGCAACACCCTGCCCACACAGCTAATAGGAATTACCAATACACCATGGCAAATATACAGACAATAGACAGTACCACACACCTACCATACAGCACAGTCATCCAACAGTATGGCAATGTACTGGCAGATATTTCCGGACTACTGGTGTTTGCAAACCTGGCCGTCTTGTGTTTACGTGTGTGAGCATGCCCAGTATGACCATTCCGCATGTGGACTGACATTGCTGTCATACCTTCATGTGTTTGAGCATGCCCAGTATGGTCAACTGTATCTCGTGTTACATGTCCAGGTAGTCAGTACTGTGGTGCTGACCTATGCGTTGTACACTGACAGGTGGCATGCTATGTCTGCAGGGTATCCATCGGTCATGTGGCATTGACTGTTGCTACATTTCTGCACAGTGTGGGGGGACATCCGACTGTATCCACATTCCTACACATCACCGGGGGTGGCGCACCTGACTGTTACATGTGTACGTTGGAAGGGGGGCACATCTGACACTTGTACACTTTTTTTGCTACTACTGTACTGGTATGTCAGGTACTCCATTTCAGTGTGTAGACCTACTTATTGTGCTGGCTAGAGGCATACCAGTGTACTCCAGATCTTAGATTTAATTACCAACATATTAGTTTCAGACGTCCTAGCCTTCACAATCTACATCCAACTGCGTGGCCTGCTGTAGTCTGTCTGTGTGGGTCTGTGGGGGGGGGGTCATCCATTGGGTATATTCAGAGGCCATAGTACAGCATTTGTCTGTTGGTTGACACCTGTCCAGCTGGTTGAGACTTGTGTGGGCTGTTTGGACACACATGATGCTCAGCCCATTACCTGCAGTGGGTTATGACACCCTGTGTACTACTGGCTACTATGGTGGCCCCGGTATGTGCTATAGATGTCATGGTGCCACTATGGACGTCTACTGTCCGCTGTCTTAATTCGGCCACCAAATTCCCTTGCATGCTCACATCCATACCATAGCTACAGGTAACAACACATTCTAATACAACTGCCAATTGGTAGGTTGATTGACTTACCTTGAGGGTGTGCCAGACCTGAGGATGGTGCTGGAGGGCTGCCTATGTCGGATGCACACAGTGCACTTTCCTATACATGGCTGAGCACAGGTAGTGTCATGTTTGGCATCCCTTTTACTGTCTGTGAGAGTCAGAGAGGGTGACATTCCCTGGGTACCTACTGTGTCCGTGCATATGTTATGCGTTGCCTCTTTGCCAAGGCCAGGTCATACTAGGCACGCCTCCTTCCGCCTACTGGGTCCGGCTCCGGTTGCTCCTCCTCTGAGTCACTCTGTGCCTGTACAGGCATTGGTGGGGGGCTGTGTGGCCCTGCCCCATGCTGCAGCTGTTTCTGCAGGATCATATTGTGTAGCATAGCACATACCATAACAATTTAGGTGCATGTAGCTGGTGAATACTGCAAGGCTCCACCAGATGTGTCCAGACACCAGAACCATGACCTGAGCATCCCAAACACACACCCTGTTCTATATCTGGCCTGTGCGTGTGCCTCATTTATGGCGTAGTTGTTCAGGTGTGTGTGCATGTCTGATGGGTGTCATCAGTCACGGCTCCAGTGGGTACCTAGCATCCCCTACTAGGTGACCGTAGGGGATGTCCATATTGGCAAAGCTGTGGTACAGCTGCGTCAATGCCATATATCGGAATTGTCAACTTCCAGGGCAGCCAGCACACACATTCAGTATAATGCCCTGGGCATCGCATACGCCTTGGCAGTTGATGGAGGGGATGCCCCTGCGGTTAATGTAGGCCCTACCCTGCTCACCGGGTGGTGCTTTGATGCATACGTGCGTGCCGGCTATAGCACCCACTAACCCAGGGTAGTCTGCCATTTGGTGGAAGAGACGCATATTGCTGGTCAACACCTCACGTGTGTTGAGGAAATGTACATGCTCACCAGCATGTGGTGACATGGCATCCAGGAACTGGTGAAATACTTTGGATGCAGATGCCTGTGAGATCCCCATGATATCCCCAGTTGGGCTCTGGGAGGTACCTGTGGCTAGTATACCTAGGCCTACACATAGCTTGGTATCCACTGGGATGGGTTCCCCTCTGCCTGTTCAATGTGTCAGGTGTGGCCGGCACAGCTCAACAATCTGCTGTAGGAGGTCTCCGTTCACCCCGTAACGCTCCACTATCTCCAGCTCATGTAGCCCGTGGTAGGTTACACTGAGTCTGTACAGTCTTCTCTGTCTCCTCACTTGAGGGTTGTTCAGCAGCATTCACATCCTCACCATCCTCTGCCTCCTGCACATGTTGGTCTATGTTGCCTGCTGCAGCCCTTCTCATTTCGTTGGATTGTTTTGTAAAATTTCCCCGCATGTATACACCGGTGGTGTAGAGTGTGGAAAAACCCGAGGGTATGGTGCTTGCTCACTTTATCGTAGTGTTCTGGGCCGGACTGGGCCTGTAATCTGCTGATTGTGATATTTATCACCCGTTTGCCCTGCTTGTTCACCTTGACTACTCTCCTACTGCTGTTGTCCCTCCCAATTGCACTAGGCAGGTATAGACACACCCCTAGCTTAGGCGTGCTAAGCCAGGAGCAATCCCGAGACACAGGGCTCCAATGTACGTACAGTATGCCTGACACCCCCCCCCCATGCTTTCACCTGTGTTCGAGTCCTGCACCCAGCTATCTATACACAAACACTCTTGGGATCTGCATCACACCCTGGGGATAAATGGGATTCACTATTTTCCACCTCGTTTGCACAGTATTGTCTTCTAATGCATAGTTACATGACCCATACTGAGTCTCCCCAAAAAATAACCGCTGCTTACTGTCACACAGACCCGCACACAGCTGGTTAAAAGTGCCTTACTATCACCGTATTCGATGTCCCTTGTTCTTCCCAGCAACAAAACAACCGGCCTCTGCATGGCTCGAACCCGGGACCCTGCACACCACAGACGATGTGCTTTACCTCTAACCCATGGCGGATATACATACATCTGAGGTTATCACGTACAGATCATCCAGCACAGGCATTCAACAGTATAGGACGTGTATTCCATCATGTAGATTTATGTGTACTAATGTCCACACATTATATATACATACGTAGATATAGAATATATATCAGACCACGTCACACCAAAGCATTAGACAAGAATGAAAAGGAAACCACATGTGCCTCCTGCATTATGTACTGGTGTTAATATCAAGGTAAGTGTGTTTCTGTGCATCACATGGGTTCAGACTGTATTAAGGGTAAGATTAGGGCTGCTGACATTACTCACCAGACCTATTGCCGCATGTATTTGTATGTCTTGCCAACCCAGTCTCTTGGCCGATTTGTGACATTTATGGCCACTATATAGGAAAACAAAAGACACTCCTCAATACATCCAGCAGCTAGCCACTCACAGACACCAACACGTAGGATATGACTGCCAGACACACACACCTGTCATGCCTTGGAATAGAACAATTACCTGTCTATTTTATCACACTTTAGCATTACGCAGTTACAGCACGCACTACCGAGATTACCAGGACAGAGGTGTACTTCTAGGTGGGTGACATCATCAACATTGGCAAAGACGGCGATAGGGATTGTATGGAGTGTGAGCAGTCTAAAAGCATATTTCTGTCCCCAGGCAGATGGAGACAAACACACGCCAGTGGTGGGATCAGGAAAACTGCCTATCTACGGACCACTGTTACAATACTACATAGATACGAGCTGTGCCACAGACACTACACCTTTCAAGACTGTCAATATGAATTTCTAGGAATGCGGACATCGACATGGATGCTGGCAGTTATGATGTACATACCCGTGAACCTGTGTGTTCAATTTAGGAATCCATCCTGAAGTGGGGTATGGCCATCTGTTGACTGGACGACTACTATCGCTATACAGGGTTACAATGGCCATGCCTATACACATAGAGGCACATAACCGACACAAGGTGTCACTGGGCATGCTCACGCACTTAGTAGCACAGGGCTGTTTTGTATGCACTCTTGATTCTAAACACGGAAGGGCACAGTGGCCATGCTATTACAGTTAGACGTGAACAACACATTGTAATGGACTCCGGTGTCGATAGTTGTAAATTTTAGCAGGAACGCTTCACTAAATATATCTGACACCAATCTTCTACACGTCTGCTGCTGTCCGTCACCTTAGATGTACCAATCTAAACCTGGCACACTACTACCCGAGGTGATGTCCTGCCAGGAGTAGCTTCTTCGCCCATATAGTGCCATTCATAGACTAATGTCCTGAGACCAGGTTAACACCCTGACACTTAGAGGACAACTGCATTGTATGTGTATGCTAAACAGTGCTAGATGTGTAGTGTTCGTAATCACAGCTGCCCAATGTAGATCCAACAATGGGGAATACTGACATCTGTGCAGTGAGGAACACCTGGCTGAAGGCTCAGTTGTGCACAATAGCACTACTACCGTATACCTCAGATACAGACATGTGGGCCATAACACCGGTACGGACCGCTCCAGGTGGTGGTGTCCCCACATACATGAAGGCCACTCACATGTACTGACCAGTACACCCTCAAAAGGCATCACAGATGTCAGGTGCAGATTAGTGTCAAAAGCTGCATTCTAGGATGTAGCCCTCAGATATCACCATGTCCTTCGACCAGCAACACACATCCATACATGTGGTAGGACATATAATAGTACAACAACGTGACCTATGACCAGTGGAATGTACCTAGCTCTACATCAACTGTGCAGACTACCCATGTACTGACACAGTTGCATCATGTGTTATGCAATGATACCACTGTTCGTAACCAGGTCGGCTGTATACATAACCGGGGCCCTGGGTCATATACAGCAGTAACAGATGACTGTTGCTGTACACCATTAAACACCCTCATGTTTGGATATGACATGCATGTATTTGCCATGGATATGTACATGCCACAAACATATGTACATAGCATAGCTGTTGCTGTCCTTCATGCAGACAGGTGGCTACAACAATTACACACATGCACATGAAAGGTAGGTCCATGGCTGTTGATTGCTAACAGTACATAAGGTGTGATATCAATGTTGACAGAGTTAACATTCCCTCTGTACTGGTTACCCATGACAACTATCATACAACAGTCCATGTGTCATGTATGTCATCACACATGTCCGCCACTTGCAATGCCTACAAACATGGCTAAATGACAGGAATGTAGGACCTACACTTACATGTAGTGGTGTGCCTTCAGCTACCATGCGTGTGCAGTAGCTGATGTTTGTAGGTGACGTGTGTCTTACTACAACATGCAGTTGAAATGCAGCCCCATCATTGCCAACTGTATATGGTGATATACTGACAGTACAGTAAAATGTACATCAGGTATGGACGGATGTGTGGACATAACTAAGTGGTGGGCCATCTTTGCAGATGGATGTTTGCTGAAGACAGCTCACAGGTGTGTCACAAGCCATCCCACAATAACGTGCAAACACTAAGCCATGTTTCTGTTAATTGAAGGGGAACACATACAACCTACACATCGGTCAGGGTGTCACTGACTGTAAATCACTTGACACCTGTAACACTTCAGACCTCCGTGTGCATATATCAGCACAATTGCCAAAGTCAGCGTCTGTACACATTGTAATGCGGACAATACTGCTGTATGTCTGTCATATGTATCATAAGATAGCAGGTGTTTGATTCACAGTACTGCCATGTGTGTTTGCTTGTGTGTCCATATATGCCACATATAGTGGGGAATACATCCCAATTGTTACTCACACTCTTGTACACTGTTTTAGAGATCTGTACATACTGCATTGTAGAAAGCAAGACATAGGCAGGGATCGGGTGTGTACCACATGTGAGCTGTCTGTATGTGCATGACAGGTGCATTCAGTTGTGGACTCCACAGTGTGTGTGTGACACTGTGTGTGTGTATGTATGGCTGTCTGGTCCATGGAGTGAGGATGTATGTTACCATAGTGAACAGATAGGACCCCTAACCCCTCCAGGTGATGCAATCTACTACTCTGTTGATGCCGTCGATCTTGGGCATTACTGACTACCTGTACATATGTATTCTCTGTGTCGCGTCATGTGGGTGCACAGTACTGTAATGGTCATTACCACATAGGCAGGGGTCCTCACCTCAACACTATCAAGTGTGTGTGTGTTACAGTGTCGTTGACCTCGTGAGTATGGGTGTGTTACTGTGTGTCTGAATACATGTGTGCGAATACCTGTGTGTAGTTGTGTGTTCTCATCCTGTAATGTGAATGTGTATTACTGCTACACAGTGAGGCCTCAAGCTATCAACTGGCCTCTACCCTTGTCATCAGCTAGATTGCTATGCAAACCCCCCCACCCCATGTAACTGTACCTGTGATGTCACCCGGTATGGATGTCACGTCTCTAGCCACTGTAGCTTGGTACACAGCTCCCATGCTCCTGGATTAGTAGATGTGTAGACATCTTTGGAATGTCAGCCTTTCTAACAGTGAGGTTGAAGCTATGAATAGCATGCTGGTGTTGCCATACATACCTGTGAGTAGTCCACATTTACACATGGGAAACTGCAAACACTGACACTCAATGGGACATGCAATTAGACCTAAAGGAGGGAAGCAGGACATCATGCTGTTACTGTTTGTTACCAAGACACACAATGTGAACAGAAAACAATGCATTCTAAACCTGTACTACATGGTATGTCTGCTGCGAGCAACAGTACACAACAATTGTAATCTACACTTATCTCCCTATTCTGTTCACCCTGTGCATCAGACCATATGAGCATGTCCCTGCACCGATGGTGTGGATGACAGGGCTGTGGCACAGGCCCCAGGCCCCATCATATGCACAGGGTGATAATGTTTGCCAGGGGCCTAGGCTGCATCAGTGGATGACATGTATGTGGATTAGGGCCTGTGATCTAATTGGCCATGTGTGGTTGTTATGCATGTGTGTGTTGTGGTGCCCTACAGATGTTTCTGGTGTGTGCGTGTATGTGTGCACACAGTTCTGCCATGTGTCAGGCCTACACAGGGGTATTATTGACAGCTCCAGACTGTACAGACCAGGTTTTACAGCTCACTGTGTCCGGCCACGTGTCCTGTGCCTGCCAGGGGTTGCACGGGCATTACCAGGCAGAGGTGCAGATTGGGTACTGTCCGATGACACGTCCACTGGAACAGTGTCCACGTTGGGCATGTCCAGGGCCACGTGCACATAGCCTGCTGTGTCCTGGTGTGGACAGTGCAGCACCAGCTGCACTGCTGCTTCTACCGCCATTATAGAAGTGGGCATGTGAGGTAGCTTGTTCACGTAGACCTGCACCAGGTGACGTAGCTGGCTTACGTCCATGTGCCCTACGCCTCACTCCTACCAGATGTTCCAGCACAGACATCTCATGCTCACAGATTGTCATGCCACGGTCAAGAATTCTAAACATGTCACCCAATCGTCTGTCCAAAACCTCAGCAATCTGCTGTTGAGCATTTGCCAATGCCTGGATGTTGTTTAAAGAACGGATAGCAGCCCTCTGAAGCCTCTGCCCTTCTCTTTTCTGCTGTTCAGCACATGCCTATGCCACCATTAAAGCCTGAAACGTGTCTGGTGACACTAGCTGCTGTGCTCTGTCCTGCAGGGGTATGTCGGCCGGAGGTCCTACGAGCAGCACTGGCCACATGCCTGTGTGGCCCATCTCCAGACATTTGCCTGACACCATGGTGTGAATACACACCTTCTGTAGCCACCACACTTTCCTGTTCCAAGCTACCACACGCCAACTGTCCTTCCTCTAGGGCCACTGGTGATGGGGTATGTGTTGGCATGAGATCTATTTGCGGGGATGAGGGGGATATAGGTGGAATGGCAACCAAGGGCACAGATTCAGCCCCTGACACCCCTGCCTGTGCCTCAAGCATATGTTCATCATCACTGCTAGAGTCTGTGGGGACACTAACATCAGATGGACCGCAGGAGGGTAACGCACCTACATCACCTGTGAGGGCAAACAAAGACTCTACATTACAATACAGACACGCACACACTATGCATGTGATTTGACAGAAGGCATGCAACATGCATGTGATATAGCAGACTGCGTGCTGCTCAGACAATAATAGTGGTAGTTGTGCATCCCTGGGTTGCACACAACAGCATGCATGTGTCTTAGCAGAAGCCATGCATTTCACACAATCATGATAGTAAGCATGCATCCCTGAGTTACACCATGTGGAACTGCACAGGTTAACAGTACACATGGCTGATGTGTGGCATATGACCTTGACATTAACATGTAGTATGACATGGAATCTGCTGACGTGTGCATTGACATACATACATGTTTAACACAATGGTGTCTTGTCACATATGCAGTGGGGTAATGGTGTCACATTGCAGTGTTTTCTGTCCACCCTACAGATGAAATGCACATTTAGCAGATGTGCATGACCATTGCAAGGTATTATGAGGCGTCTATATTGCTATACAGTGTGAAGTACAGACACAGTGCCATTGCATGGAATCATGAGGCGTCTCTATTGCTATACAGTGTGAATTACAGACACATTGTATAGCCAGGACTGTGTGCATACACAATACGTATATACTGTGGATTGTGACCCACGTCGCTGAGGTGTATACACACTAAACCATGATGTGGAATGTGTGACACGGGTCACCAAAGGCCATACGGATGACACCCTGCACATCTGCAAACATTTTTTTAGGTGCCTGGCAACCATGTCCACACATGGCAGACTTGTCAATACACCATGTCCCACATGACATTTGTGTACCACACACACGAGGTGCACGGCTGACAGTGATGTCCAACAGCAGCAAGGGAAGTGTACTGTATCTGTGGCCTGATGTGATTGTCTGTGTATGTATGCGGATGCTGTACAGGTGACTACTGTCATGCTGTGACACAGTCATGATGTTCAACACATCTTATGTGGTCGAATGATGTTACGCCTCCACAAGCTGTGCACAGGCCTATTGGATGTTTAGTGTTCCACATCTGCAATATAACCATTCAACAAAGGCTATAGTTGGACCATGTGTAGCCAATGTACAACAGGGTGTACACACAAATGCATCACATCTACTTTTTGTTGCTACATGTCTCTAACCATCCTCCATGGCCATGTGTGAACATGTGTTGGCCAAACGGTTGTGATGACCGTCTCTCTCGCATGTCTGTGTTGTCCCATATGACATACACCCATAGATGTCATATACTCCACTGTCCACAGGGTTATACCGACAAAAGGCTGTATGTTTGGTATGTGGGGTATGTTTTATGGGATAGTGAGACACTGTTGCAGTCAGCCCACTACATGTCATGGACATGTCAGATGGCACATCACAATGTGTGCACACATAGCAGGGGTATAATCCACAATGGTGAATCCTGTGGGCTGCCCATACTCCAGCTCACTGTGTAGTACTGCTTGTGTACCCCACGTGTAGTTCTGATGTGTAGTACATGTTCCTACATTGAACAACACCTCCACCATTGTATGCAGAGCTGTCCACACATCTAGCAATGACAGTTTGAGGTTTCATGTCTGTGTTTCACTTAGTTTGTAAGTATTACACATGGGTAGCCATTGTGATGGATTGCAGATGCGACCTGTATATTGTGACGGGACCATACATTATGTGTACATGTGTTAACTGGCCACATGGTGAATAGATCTGTGCATTAACATGCCTGATACTTATAACTCTCACCTGCAATGGCCTGCTGTCTTAGCGGAACACCAGAGGTACCTATATAGGGGTGACACAGCAGTATGATCATTATCCACGCCTGTATGACAGCTACAGGTTGCAGTGTGCATGTTAACAGATTCGCCAGTACAATAGGATATTCTATGGAGTATGCATATATGTGCATACTCAGAGTAGCATACTATAGTATACAGCATGTGTGTATACATGCCTTGCATATGATGTTACATTACATATTGTACAGTGACACATGCAACTATATGGGATATAATAGTTATGTGCAGTAGTGACTTACCAGGCAACTCCAGGCTCGGTGGTTGAGAGACACTCACCTCCACGATGTCAGCTAAGGCTTGTGGATGCTGTTCTGACTGTGTCCCCAGGTTGACCAGTAGCTCCTCGGTATGTGTGAGTGGGGTCTAGGTTGGTGGCCCACTACCTGTTGCACCTTGTTCCCTGGTGATTGCATTTGCATGCTGTTTCGCACGTCCTATCAGGTCCGTGCAGTGTCTACGCACCTGATGGTATGTGCAGTTATAGCCACCCGCATCATTCACCCTCCTGCGCAGTTCCTGCCACAGGTCATCCCGCTGCTGTGCATCCTGTGGCACATGGCTAAACAGGACATCCTAGCTGTCTTGGAGGTAAGGTATAAGGGCCTCCTCCTCCAAGCGTGTATAGGCTGGGAGCCTTGTTCGCGGCATGCCTGGAAGACATAATGATGGAGACGGGTCACAGTATCTCAGAGATACAGCTGCACATACATGTGTATCATATTTATTGCATATAAGTAGTTGTCTTTGTAAATCTTCATGACACTGACACCACTGACATGTTTGTGTCACACACATGTGACACCCAATGGGGATTGGATATTATCACCATATGTGTCACCTGATTACATTGCTTATACTCCATGTGGATGCTGTCTTGATGTGGGCATGTCTTTGCCTGTACTGGTGTTCTTACCTATCAGCACATGCCTGGATGTGTCCACATTAATGCTGTTGACCTTGATGCTGTGTATATGTCACATATAAACACACACACTGTCTTAACAGACATGACCTGTGACACTGCAGACATGCACATGGAAGCCTTTACATGCATGTGTTTTGCCATATACATCTACACGGCACTGTACAGCAGTTCAACATCCTGCCATGTATCGCCTGTGTTGCACATGTGATACACATGGGACACTGGCTAGCCTGATGGTATTTGCAGGGACACTGGCTAGCCTGATGGTATTTGCAGGGATGGTTATCAACTATAGCATGTACGGCTAAGGTCATCTAGTAGTCTGTATGCCCTGGGCCATGTATGAGCCTAGGATGAAAGATTACCTAGCTGTAGCAGACAGCCGTGTTTCCAGCGCCAGGTGAAGCAGTGCCACATAACTGATCCACACGGTTAATGATACTTCTACCATGCAGTCATCGTACCATGTCTGACAGAGGTGAAATGTGCAGCTTTGCTGGACAGGGTTGCATAGTATGGCAGGAGTATGTAACGTGTATGGTGCAAGGATCTGTCCAGCATGTGGCGATCTTTGTACTAGGAAAGTAGATGTCCATGACGTATGTATTTGAGATCAGGATATATATGTGTAGCATGTCCAACATCACAGTGTTGGACATGTCTTTATGCAGGGTAGGCATCATGCTACATAGTGGAGATAAGGATTGTGAAGGCTGGTGTCTGCCATCCAAACATGGCCAATACCCTTTAAAGGTGATATGTGATCCGATATTGGTCACTTGAGTGATGAGTATGGCTGTACAATGATCTCTGTGTTCATGGATGGCACCCTGTCTTGACTAGGGTTGCCTCTTATGACTACCTAATAGGCTTGGTGACGTCACTAGCTCAGGGAGGTAAACTGCACAGCAGCATCCCTTACACACAGTGTCCATTATGTTGACCGCTGTCTAGGTGGTAGTTCATGGGTACAGGGTTATTAACCTAGCAGTGACAATGCAATATGCAGTTGTCAGATTGTGCACATATGTCACACACCTCACCCACAAAGCCCCTTCTGTATGTTGTCCACAACACTGAGTCAGCTATTGCTCCTAGGTCATAGCCATTCACATAGGTGGGTAGGTGGAACACAGTATGGGTGATGATGTCCTATGACCTGTCGCAGGTATGATATGCAGTGTGAAATCATCCGTACTGTCATTTTACATCTGTACTGCTAACAACATATACGTTGATTAAGGTTCATGGAGTTTCAGACCAGACTCAGCAGGGTAGTAGTGCAGTGCCTCCCATTATGAGTGGTGTCTCCACTTTGTGGGTTGTGATAACTGTTGGTGTGCACCATTCAGTGTTTTCACAGACTGACATGAAGCTATGTTTTACATGATGTGTATGTGTAGAGCAAACTGTTTTGCCATATGTGTATGATACAACCAGGGATGTGGACAGGTCCCATGCAGCCTGAGTGCACCTTGTACCATCATAGTTATGGTTACAGGGGCTCTGTAGTGCACATGGATATGTGATTGTGTACCTGTTGGGGGGCAGTGTGTTTATGTGATCCAACACCCTATCTGTATTGCTTATTCATGCTCAGCACTTGTTCAGAACATGTAAGCATTGCATGAGCTACTAATTACTGTAGCACTCAATCCTCATTACCTACAGGTGAACACTGTTTGTACTTACATTTCTCACTTGCTTAGAGTAAAACAGCTCTTGTACACACTTTCCTCACTTATCTAGTGGGAAATAGTTAAATATTCAGGCATGTCCAAGTGTTAATTCCCAGTGTTCTCGCCTGTGTATATGATGAATATGGGCATCTTGAGGCAATATAGAAGTTCTCGTGTACACGGTCAATACTCCCCTCCTAACATACAACACTACAACCTATGGGAGATGCACATATCTAGCCATGCTGGAGGTAAAGCTCTCTCCAACCCAGACTGAACCTGACAATTATGTGGGGGATGTTAAACGTTTGCACCGCACCACATTCATCACATAGTCTCACTAGATCTCCACCACCACAGGCCACACATAGTAAGACTACAACATTTGCGGAGTCTCTCAATACTACTTTGTCTAGGCAACAGAGCACTCCAAAGCAGAAACGCAGGCAGCCCCCATCCCCCAACACATCACCAATTACTTATAGCCCACAGACTCAGTGTGCCCATCACCCACAGCCAATAGGGCAAAATAACGTACCCAACACACTAGTCATAGATGACTCTATAGGCAGTCACACTGATATCCCACTCACCAGGCTACACAAGGAAATAGTTACTGTCAGCTGCCTGCCGGGTAACAGGATCCGCAGCATAACCTATGCACTTGGGTCACTCCTCAACAGGTACAATATGACTGTGTCATTCTCCATGTTAGTGTGAATGCTCTGAGATGTACTTCCTAGACTACATGTAAAGAGACATGGAATAGCTCTCTGATCTTGTAGCCTAGGCAGGTATCGCCCTAGCCCTGAGTAGCATTCTGCCATCGTCCAGACTGATAACGCAGTATAAAGACAAATGATTTACTTCAACAATTGGCTATGCTTCTGGTGTCATTCCAAGGGTATCCAGTATCTGTCTGCTTTGAATGACGTGGTCGACAGAACACGATGCTTTGTCACAGATGGCCTGCACCTGTTGGCCCTGGGATTCCATATAATGGCTAAGGCTCTTGCTGCGCCTATAGTGCCTGTTTTAGGCACTGTTCACGTAACATATTCACCACCATAACAGGAACAGGCAAGCAAAACCTGAGGGTAATGCTACTCGATGCTTGACGTCTTCATCTCAAACGCACTCACCCGGAGCACTCCTTTGTAATGGACCACTTCGATATCTGTGCAGTGACTGGGACCTGCTTCTAGGCTCCCGTGAGCACCCCTGCACTACCAGGCTATTACTCGTACCACACCATTCAGTCATGTAACCAGGACTGGAACACCCACAGCGGAGGTCCTAAGGATATCCACACCTCCAGGCTAGTTGCTTAGCACATTGCATCAGAGGTTATCCAAGTGCAGTTAATTCTGGCCATAACTGCTATACAAATTGTAGCTTGCTTCAGATCCCCCACCATACCCCACAGTTAACGGTCCTCACTTCTTCTTGGTGTACTGGAAAGTAGGGTTCAAACAGACACACTACTGATGTGCAACTGACACTACCCCACCATTAACTGGGATACCTACTCATGTACTGACACATTAGGCCAACGCTTTCTGGGATTCATAACCTCCGATCACTTGGATCAACCTATCTACATCACCACCAGGGCCAACAATATCCTAGACCTGGTCATTACCAACATGTGTGACTGGAGTTCCACACCTGGGGTTATCTCCTTGTTGGCCATATCTGAATGTACGCTAATCACCCTTGTTATCCACATCCCAGCACCACACCGTTTACGGAAAACACAGTACAATATTTCTACAAAGCCAACTTCAGGCTTCTTATGACAGCAGTAGTAAACGTCATGACACCCGTGCAGATGGACAATACAGTTACAACCGCTGAATCATACACAACTGCACTTAATTAGCACTTACACGACTGCATGGATCATGCTAACCCAAACAGAACCATGACGGTACCCACCAGAAAACGGAGGCCACTCTGGTGGTCCACTGCCATGGACGTAATGTACAACAGGCGGAGACTGTTGCAAAGTAGAGTACAATCCCATGAGTGGAGGAGCTCCCTGGTCAGCCTCAGTAAGAATCTGAGATCCATTATCGCATCCTCCAAAGCAAGCTACGTAAACATAATCACGACTAATTCCAAGGACTACCACAAAGCATTCTAGAGGTATGTCACTACTCTCGATGGCGATACCCACATCTGCTCTGACATAGCGGTAAGACACGAACATTACAGAACTAACTGATATTGGCAACATCGTGGCATATAGGTTCAGTGCTAACTTTACACCCCTCTCACACCCTAAAGGGCCCATATCTATACAGGAATGATGCAGAGTCCCTATGATCATAACTACGCAGTTCAAAGCTGCACTCTCTCTAAAGCCAGGACCACAGCATCCATGTGACCGTACAACATTCCAGGCTGCGATTTTCACGAACTTCAGAACTAACTGGCTCCCCACTTGGGCACCATATTCATTAATAGCCTTGCATCAGGCATTGTGGCCCCTGAATGGTGCACAGCAACAGTTATCACACTCCGTAAAGGTGGCACCACAATGGACTAGTGGAACTATTGCCCTATACGCCTGCCTAGACTGTTCTGCAAGGCTATTGGGCACATCATCATGTATCTCTTTCACAGAGACATTGTGGTCTCCAAACCTTTGATCCCACCCAGTTTGGATTTGTTAGGGCCAGACCATGCCTACTAAACCTGGTGGAGTCTTTTGAGACAGTTACCAAGGCAGTAGAGGAGGGTAAGAAGGTCCACACAGCCTACCTTGACCTCTCAAAGGCTTTCAACACTGTTCGTCATTCTGGTGTCAACGTACACATCCACCTGCACATTAACCCCTACGTCACTAGATGTTATGCAAAGTGGCTCACGGACAGAACCTACACAGTGAGGGTAGCATACCCTAGATCTTACTGTAAATCAGTTACAGTTGGCATCCCCCAGGGCTCGGTCATAGGGCCCCTCATGTTTGGTATATGCTTCTCTGAGGTACAGGCTAGCACAGGAGGACTTACCCTGAAAAGGTTTGCAGACGACTGCAAACTTAAGGGCAATGATTGAGTCCCCAGCTGATACAGACACCTTCCATAAGGGTGTCACTGGGACGGTTACCTGGTGTCAGTAACATGGCCTCAAGCTGCATGCCACAAGGTGCATAGACATCCCCTTTGGATTACACCAATCACCCGCGGCTTATCACATAGGTGGTAGTCCCCTACATACATAAGATGCAATAAGGGATCTTAGAACCCAAGTAGATAGCATTCACTCCTTTGATAACCATATTGCCAAGGTGGTGTGGATATCCTTCAATGTGGCCCCCCTAATCTCTAATGGGTTTGTAGCCAGAACAAAGGCAGCCATTGTGCCTCTCTACTCATGACTTATGAAACACATTAAAGGGTACAATACCCCATTTGGGATGCACCTTACGAGACAACAGCAGCGGCTTGAAATACCACACCAAGAGGAATACTGACCTCCGAAGGATGACGCATGCAGCCCAACTACAGAAACCCCCGTTGTACTTGTTTACATACCGCATACTCAGAGGTGATCTCTGCTGAACATACAAGGCCCATGTCCAAAACAATATTGATGGATATGCTCCGCATAAGCAAAAGCCCCTGAGTGCCACATGCTCTGGGATATGTACCTAAACGCAATGATGACTAGGACGTGCTGGAGGGATACATTCCTGACCCGGACACTCGCCATGCTTTGGAACATGATTCCTATGTACAGCAGGCAGGGACCCTCACTAGCACTCTTCAAGAGATAACCTCGATGGATGGATGGGAGACAGACATGTACACCAGGGATCGCTGCAGTGGCTCTGCTGTACAGAGGTGCAGGAAACTAATGGCTCTGCTGTTCACAGGCACAAGACACTAACCTAGGGAGGTGCCGCAAGTCAAAACACTGTAGCTAGGCTTACGAATGACCTTAGCCAGACAGCATAGTACCTAACTATGAACCTATTGCATGTCCTTTGTGCATGGATAATTGACTAGCTATTCCATTTCAATTCGCTATCATGCTGATACACTGTCTGGTGACTACAAGTCATATGTATCCTGTTATTGTGTATTATACATGCCAATAGACATACCTGATGTTTGCATAACATAACAGTAATGCTATGTAAAATGTTAGACATATCTACCTACAATACTGTACATTTCACCTTTATGCCACAATATCCCACAATGCAAATCATAATTGCACAGCAGGACCACCTTAGACATGTTATTTTCAGTTATACGCCCATACATATGCCTACTGTTACAATACATCAGCATGTACTATCCCCTGTTATGGCACGTACTTGTTGGACCACCCCTGCCACTGACGGCGGCTGGAGTGGAATTGTTGTGTTCAAAGTCCTTATCTAGCATCCCTTGTGGTGCATGAGGTGTTTACCTTGTGGCCTACAGCAGTACACACAATTTCTACAAGCGTTACTATGCTCAACAGTACATCACTACATAATACCTTTTCCCACTATATGCATTGCTTACACTTTAATTATTACAGAACAGGTACTACATACACTGACATACTGAGTCTTCTACATACCTTATTAGTGTCCCGAGTTGACGGTAATATAAATCCTATTTGTTTTGTGTTGCAATCCTCATTGTAACGCTTTTCTGGTATGTACATATGGTTTGAATGTATGACGAGCCATCCTTTTATACTAGGATATCAGTAACGTGTGGTATCCTGCCACCAACTGGTGTTCCGGAGTAGATGATTACATGCACATCAGCTGTGCAGCTACTCCATTAGCCAATGACATGGCAACAGTGAGGTATAATTGAATGCTCCACTTGGGCGTTGTCCCTTTGCCCTACCTTCGAGGAAGACCGCCTGGATGTGTTGTTTGTGATGAATTGCAACAGCTATATGGAGACACAGAGATATATTAACTTCATGACCCCCGTGGATTGTGTGTAATGGCTAGAGGATGTAGTTCTGCATGCAAGTCTAGCTGTTATATCAGTCGTTTGATATGGGATTATTGCAACCAAACCCTGTAACATCGGCGTCTGTTCCATTGTACAACAGCAACGATTTCACATAGGGCCATTATAGTGTGTCTCTGACAAGGTATGTTAAGGCTTCTGCAGATGTCATAGAGTGAGTAGATGTTTGTGATGTTATTACAGTCTGTATTGCAATTGTTTCGGGTGTGGGGGAGATGTAGGTGGGTGTACATAGCAGATGCAGGTGTGTAGGAACTGCATTTATACATATTCGATATGTGTGTGAGTGCTCCTTCCCTATTTGAAGACCTATCCTTTAGTGGACTAATACTATGGTAAATGCAGGCTGATTTATTAAGCCATTGTTAATTGGTTCCTGTATAGCATGCAGGTGATGTTGGTCCTTCAATCCCTTCGAAATACATAGGTATGTAATGAAATGTTGCTACATGAAAGCTGTCTCGTGCATTTCTGTCACAGATATTTGCACTCATTGGAGTTGCTTGGGTTGCCACCTTTTCAAATGGCCACAGTGGTACATTTGCAGGACGCACATTGGATTTTAGAGGCCGACACATACCCACTGTCAGTACAAAGTGTAGAACTTTACATATATGCTTATATAAAAGCTTATATTCTTGTAGCGGTTTACTTGCTTATCCTGTTTCTTGTTACATGTAGGTATTTTAGATACAGATGACTATTTTATGCAGCAATTACCTTAAATATGGAACATGACAAATGTCTCGAGATTGTAAGACATTTGTATTTGTACTCATTTTGGTCGGGACACTACCACACATAGAGGGACTGCCCCTCGCAAGGTGGGACAGGTGGTAATCCTATCTTTGGCTCATGTCCATAGCACATATTTGCAATAATGTGTAGACATATATACTCTCCATGCCCTTTGTTCATAATGTTCGGTCGTGGCGGAATGTGTGATTGCTATGGTCCATGTTATGCACATATTTGAAGACTTCAACCGCTGTATATGGCATACCCACGGATTCAGGAACGCACACACTTCAAACGACCACATTACAGTTCCCAGACTCCCAAACTCCACAATACCAAACACTCAAACTCCTGGAACTAACACAAACGCAGCACACACACACGCACACACAGACACACTGCTACCCATCGCATCGAAACAAACCATCCTACACTACGTATGGCCAGGTGGCCATGCCCCCATACACCCCCCCCCCATGTGGGAGTGGCTGCGCCCCCCACACCACACCTACTTCAATAATCTACCTCTGCGATAACACAGACACACGAAGCAAACCCCCCCCCACACACACACACACACACACGAAGCAAACCCACAAACACATATTACAGTCCCCTGGAAACAAATACTACACTCAGAACACACACTTACACACAGTACCTACCTGAACTGCAGCACCAAAAGCACTAACTAAATGTCCCTTAACATCGTGATAATAGTACTCGCGGTTCTGGTGTTCCGGTACTGTGGTCTTTCGGTCTTTAAGCCTCGTGATTACCCGCGTCAGTATGTAAAGCATTCGGTATTTGGTAGTATCCTATTTATAAGTACCTCTATGGTTGTGTAGATGTTGTTAATCTATGTATATATTTGCATATATATGTATATCCATATATATCAACATATATCTCTATATTTATATATATATATATATATATATATATATATATATATATATATATATAATATAGAGAGAGAGAATACACCTTTCATTGAGTACATGGCGGTGTATACTATTTCCCGAACTCCGCCCTTTTGTGTTTTAACCTGTCACAATACACACCTGCAGTTGGTACATCTCCGGTAGCTTAGTGGTAGGTTATTGCGAAGATTGTGTACATGGTTGCGTGTTCTACTCCTGGCAGTGGTTGTTTTACCTCTCAGAGCAGGCACTATTAGTACAAGGGTAAATAACGCCCATTTCAGCGGTTCTGGGCAGCTTTGCTTGTGATCCGCACGATATTCAGCAAAGGTTAGACCTGTGTTGCGCATATCCATGTAGTCATGTTTAAATGCCGCTTACCGGCACAAAACCCACTAATGTGCTTAAACGTGCTCTAATGACCTGCATCCAATATCCATTATTCGGGACATCAGAATTACGTAACAGCCCTTGCAGGTCATGGAACCGGGACCATGAATGACACAGTCAGTGGCTTTACCACTGAGGAATCTGGAATATGTACAAGTGTTATGGTGTTTAGTATGGAGAGTGTATTACAGCTGTTTCTCCATACTGCAAACAAATGTGTAACTCAGTTGGTATACATATGGATGATACCTGTTAATGGTATGTCCAAGTGAGGCTTAATGAATATGCTCCAGCTATGGTAATCAATGTCACAGTGAGCCACACACTGTAATGAGCTACACCTTTGCACAACCATAACTGGTGAATGATGGGGTGGTACTCCCCATGCTTTGGAGCTACATCCCTGATTACATTATATGGAGCCCCTCATTAACACACCAGGGAATCCTTGCAGAGTGGGTGGGGAACAGTGGTTACACCCCAGGGATCTTGCAATTGGCTGTGCTCCACAGAGGGATAGTTAGTTAATCAATGGGATGGCTAGAGCAGACTCATTTTGGCTAGTCTTATGAATGGCTTCTGACAGGCATGTACCTACCGATGTACCTAAGAACCTATACATACAGTATCAACACATGCTCTTAGCTTAATTTACTGTTCAGGTATTGACTTACCTTGTGCCAATAGCAGTTGTGTGTGCAGTAGTTGAGGGCTGCCTATGTAGGATACACACAGTAGACCACCTATACATGACAATTTACTGGTGGTCGTGTGTGTGTGTGCCATCCATGTTTACTTTAGGTGCAGGTGGAGAAGTGTCAGTCCATAGGAGCCTACACTGTCAGTGTATGTGCTATACGTTCCCTCTTTGCCAAGGCATGGGCATACTGGGCATGCTTCCAGTCTGCCTACTGGGGCTGGCACAGGGTGTTTGTGGTCTGAATCCCTCTGTGCCCGTGGTGCCCTTGGCAATTGCGGTGGGCTGAGAGCGCCTTCACCATTATGTCCCTGCTGCAGCTGTTTCCACAGGATCATATTATATAGCATGGCACATACTATGAAGATGTGGGCACATGTGCCTGGACAGTACTGCAAGGATCCACCAGATATGTCCAAGCAACAGAACCGTGATTTCAGCATCCCAAGCACAAGCTCTATGATGATTCTGGTTTGTGCGTGCGCCTCATTATGGCATTCTTGCATGGGTGTGTGTGTATTTCTGATGGGAGTCATCATCCACGGCTCCTGTGCATAGCCAGCATCCCCCACAAGGTGGCCATATGGGATTTCCCCCCTAACAAATACCTGGTACAGCTGTGAGGCATGCCAGATGTGGGAGTCATGGTAGCTTCCATGGCTGCCAGCACACACATCCATGATAATGCCCTGGGCATTGCACACAACCTGGCAGTTGATGGAGTGGTATCCCTTGCGGTTTATGTAGCGCCTACCATGCTCACCGGGTGGTGACTTGATGTGTATGTGCATGCAGTCTATTGCACCCAGTACCTCCGGGTAGTCTGCCACACGGCGGAAGAGGCGCATATTGTTGGCCAACTCCTCCTGAGTTCGAGGGAAGTATATATGCTCATTGGCATGTGGTAACATGGCATCCAGGAACTGGTGGAGTACCCTGGATGCTGATGCCTGTGAGATCCCCATGATATCTCCAGTTGGCCTTTGAAAGATACCTGTGGCTAGTATTCTCAAGCTTACACATACCTTTGTGTCCACTGAGATGGGTTCCTCTCTGTTGTTTCTGGCTCTGAGGCGTGGCCGGCATAGCTCAACGATTTGCTGAATGATGTCCCTGTCCACCCTGTAATGCTCTACTATCTCCAGATCATCTAGCCCCTGGTAGGTTACCCTTGGTCTGAACACTCTTCTCCTCCTCCGGTGCCTGAGGTGGTTGTCTGCATCATCCTTCACATCACCTTCAGTCTCCAACACATGCTGATGAATCAAAGCTATGGCAGCTCCCAACATGTACATTTTAAAAGTTCCCTGTGTGCACCGATGGTGCAGTGCTTGGGAATACACAAGTGTGTGTGAGGTGCCTTCACACTTTATACTGTTGTGCTTTGGAAGCTGATGATGTCATAGGGTGTGTATGTACAATCCAAGCTGCATGGTATCTTACTTATGGGTTTTACCGCAGGTACTGCTATTGTGGGGCCTTTGATGTTGAATTACACTTGACTGCAGTGGATCACCTCTTGCCCTTGCCTTCATTTTTCAAACCGATTCCTCTCCCATTGTCAGGCATGCATCCAGCAGCCTGCTTTCTTGTTTTGTACTTTCCCAACCCAGGATTGTGTTGCAAAATGTGTTCTATAGCCAATCTACTGCAGGTTTGCTTTGTTCTGCTGTGACCGTTCTCTCTTTTCTTTGCAATCCGGCACCTCCTCTTGTTGGCTACCGTCAATGGCCCACT
Source organism: Protopterus annectens (assembly GCF_019279795.1). Lineage (NCBI taxonomy): Eukaryota > Metazoa > Chordata > Ceratodontiformes > Protopteridae > Protopterus > Protopterus annectens. The sequence continues at coordinate 575,598,473 of NC_056748.1, forward strand.
GTGAGTTAATAGGTGTTAATTACTCAGTTGTACTCTAATTACTCTGCTGGGGCATTTTCATATTATCTTCCCATAACCTTCCTGTTTCAGCTGTGGTGGGCACCGCGCGCAGCCATTTACCGGGTTTTGAGCGAGTTGTCATCTGTGTACACATGCGCTTTCGGTCACCTTGTGTGCTCTCAGCTAAGCAAAGTTATAGCTACATCCACATCCTATCCTGTGGCTTTGCTTAGCAATGGGCAACCCGGATTAGCAATGCTCCAGTGTGCTTACAGCCACGGTGGCACACCCCTTTCCTGATGTCATGTATACCTCCAGGCCACTCCTCAGTGTTATACTGATACGCCGTGTGGTACAGCCGTACACCGGCAAGGCGTTTGCGATTCAGTATTACTTGCCTCATTTGCATGGCATTGACTACTAATCCATGGTTACCGCGCCAAACACAGTCACAGACCCTTAGCAACCCTTGCGCCTTGGTTGTGGTGTAGAATGCATACCATTGACTATTATGGCGAAATCATGATTTGTGTTACATTGCAGTTTTATGACGTCTCTATATATTTTCCTTGTGTTCCCGTTTGCGCACACATGCACTGCGGTTGTACTTTGTGTTAGTGTGGCCATGACATTAAATGTTAACTTTTATGTGTTGTGCATGTTTTTTTATGCCATTGGCTGTATATTTAGCCATTGGCATATGTTAACTTTGTAATACGTAAGTTTGGTCCGCTTTCATGGCTCCGATGTTCTGTTTGAAAAAATGTAAACCATTTTTTTTTGGTTTACATTTTTGTATGCTTACACTACACCTGTACCACTTCATGAATCGCTATGTACCTTCATTTGCATGCTGACTACTGTGCATGGGGTGATTAGCATACATGTGCCGAGAGCTGCACAGCTCTGGCGTACGCTGGTAGTGCACGTGGAATCGGATTGTACCTGAATCGCTTGGCAGTCATATTTGGTGTTAGAACGCCTACACTCTGCCGCAAGCTTCATGAATCCCGGGGACAATCTATACAAGTATGGGGCTAGGACAGAACCATGTGGAACACCCTTATTGTAACCAAGAATTCCACCTGTCCAATTGCTGAATGATACTTGCCATGTCCAATTTGCAAGTCATGCAGCTATCCATCTTATCAATACCTAGTTGCTCTAATTTAATGATCAGTGTATGACCCCGTTAAACCCTGAAGTTAAATATACAAATTACATCACGGCACGATTTTTCATTCACACTTTTTATATTGTTACAGATCATTATGTAACAGGTGGTATTCAACATACGCATGCTGATACATGGTTTCAAGCCC